>NC_089581.1:160337106-160637106 GCF_019320115.1 Miscanthus floridulus
AGAGGAGTTAGTAACTAATGCATGCTCAATTGATAATTTTTCATACCTTTCATTTGGAGCCTTTAGTTCTTCCAACTTGGAGATGAGAAACATTTCTTGCTTTTGGAGTGATCGTTCTTGCTTCTCGTTCTCTTCTTCTAGCTCATCTTTTTTTTCAACTATCTTCATGATGATGAACTTGTCCTTGTGATTGAGATGATGAAGGTTGTAGTTGTCTTCAACTTCAACATCACTCTCATCTTGATCATCCACTTGTGCTTTCTCCTTCACTTGATCTTTCTTGGAGACTTTCTTCTTGCTATTCTTGGCCATGAGACACAAGTGATGAGAATCATGAGATATTGAGGTTGACTCATCACTTGGCTACCATCGAGCTTGATCAGCGTCGCAGAGGTCAGCTTGCTGCCTTGCTATCTCAGCAATACCGGACACGTCCAATATCAATACCGAACATGTCTGGTATTTGCGACCAGACAACATGACATCAGCGGCTTGCACTTCTTGCTCTGGCTTGGTGCTTTGCTGGTTCCTTGAGGCTTCCTCACTGCATGAAGATTCAATGGACATGTTTTCCATAGACTCGAGCTCATATGCATCATCGCATTCGAATTTTCCATATAACTCAACAAGTCTAGTCCAAATGAGATGAGCACTCTACAGAGCTGGTTGTCCATTGAAAATAGCCTCATCTAGAACCTCTACACTCAATGTACTCAACATGACATTAATTGCTTGAGCATTGAGTTGCATGCATATCTCTTCCTCTTTTGGAATATTTTTATAATTGCTCCAATCAACTATCAGAAGAGGTATGCTTGCATCCACAATATGCTCAACAAGAGGACTAATAGCCCTAAAAACATTGTGTCAGGGACCTAATACCGGGGTACCCCAGAAGGTGGAACCAATAACCACCAAATGTTGAAAACTTCTAGACGCAAAAGGGTGCCGTTACGTCCCTTGTTCGAATGACAAGAGTTTGGTTCTGCCTCGCCCGACGCCTTTTGAGATAGCTCTGCCTCGCCTGAGAGCTCAAAGCTAGTCTCCGTCTCACCCGACGCCTTTGGGGTAGGCTCGGTCTTGCCCGGGGGCCGAGGGATAGACTCCACCTCACTTGACGCCTTTTGAGATAGCTCTGCCTCGCCCAAGGGCTCAGAGCTAGTCTCTGTCTCACCTGATGCCTTTGGGGTAGGCTCGGTCTCGCTCAGGGGCCGAGGCATAGACTCCACCTCGCTCGATGCCTTTTAAGATAGCTCTGCCTTGCCCAAGGGCTCAGGGCTAGTCTCCGTCTCGCCCGACGCCTTTTGGGTGAGTTCGGTCTCGCCCGAGGGCTGAGGGATAGATTCTGCCTCGCTCGACCCCAGAGGGACAGGGTCGGTCTCGCCCAAGAGATAGGGATTGGTATTCGTTTCGCCCGACGGCAAGGAACGAGCCTCGCCCTACTCGATATCTAATACTGGTTTCATCTTACCTGACAACTTCTCCCCATTCCCTCAAGATGATGGGTACATGGCAACACAAGATGTTCGGGTCAACCATGGCTCCAAGGACCATACCCTATGCCCTGGTAGGAAAAGTACTATCAGGGAACGATGGGACAGGTACTTTAGACCCTTCCGGGCGCCGTAGAGCCCAAAAGGTATTACAGGTGCGTACTCCTCGCCCTGTAGAGTTGTAGGCACCACCTTCAGCCCTGGGACATGGATCCCGATGAAGATATACGACAACTGCTACACTCCAGAAAAGGATTTGCTATCTCCACAAACAACAGATATTCCATCACCACGCTATGGACCCAAGGGAGCGGTGCCCGCTTCCCGACCCCTCAGGTCCACCAAGTCAGAAGACCTTGACCACGGCGTTACTCTGGACCCCGACCCCGCGTCCCTCCGACAAAGACTCATAGGAACCAGAAGGCATGCGAAGCAAGGCTGGGGAGGCTCATAAGTCAAACCACCATGCTGCAACCCATACCCTGTGTGGGGCAGCATTCTGTAACCAACCTGACATTCTACAGAGGCATCGATAATATTGTAGGCGCTTATCTTCCTTCGCACTCATTAGAATGAAGGACGAGGCCAGGGAGACATGAACCACAAGACGTAGAGTATGCTTCCTAAAGCCCTCACCCTTGTAAAGCCAGCCCCTTCATCTATAAAAGGGGAGGCGCTTCCTCCATCAAAGGGATCGATCTTTGATGAAACAACACAAGACACTCACACACACAGTCAAGCTACGACCAAGCTCTTGGCCTCCTTTCAACCCTTCCATTAGAGACTTGGGACCAGTCCCTCTCTCGATTGTTTGTACCCCCTACTATGAACTGTTCACGGTGCTAACAACACGAGCAGCAACAAACTGGACGTAAGGACATTTGGCCTGAACCAGTATAAATCTTGTGTCCTTTAGCGCACCATCCGAGCCTAATGTGCATTACTATAAATTTACTTGCCGGTGCTTGTATGAAACACCGATAGTTGGCGCGCCAGGTAGGGGGCTTGCGCATTCCAAATCAGGCCTCGGATGGCCACTCACGCAATTAGCTAGGCCCCGGGCGCACACGTGCATTTTGATGACCTAGATTTCATCATCACACTAGGAGGAGAGCTGGCGCTGACTCACATAGCTGCCCCATCTCTCCCTTCCATCAACCTCAGCCGTCTTAGGCTTGAGGGCCCATCGGGCAACTCCGTTGGACCCCAGTCATCAAGGGAGGCCTCTCACAACATCACCCTATGTCTAGAAGGTCCTGTATGGAGCACCCCGACAGCGTTTCCGTTCAGTCTCTGCAACACTGCGGCGACCGCTGGCCACCTTCTAGCACTACGTGTGGTTCAGTCACTCATGGACATCAAGTTCATGGGGGCGATTGAGCATGATACGGAGACCCTCTATGGGCTCCTCAACGAGGAGCCAGGATCATTCTCCAGCTCGAATTCTAGTAGGGGGAGCCACCACCCTTCCCGGGAATGCTTCATGGCACAGACCCCTGAGGGTCATGTCGAAAGTGTCTCCAAGGAAGAGGTCACCCCTACAAACAACCCTAATGGTAGATCCAGAGAAGAGACGACAGCCCCATCTCACCTAAGGATGGAGCAGCTGAGGGCCTGTCAGCAAGAGATCGATGAGGCCGGGCAAGGGCTCATCCGGGAGTACGCGAACATCAATCACAAGATTGAACGCCGCAAAGACGGGGGGCACGCATGCGCCACGGCCCGCACCATACACCAAAGGATCCTCACCGATGATGGGACCCTTCCTCACTTTGCCCAGGCCAGCCAGAACATCGCCGCAGCAACCACCTTGCTGCATGGCCTTCCGGAGGCCACGATGTCCGAGGATCGCCGTGTTCGTCGAGAAATTCACACATTGCTCGAGCGTGCGGCGGCGTAGTAGGCAGAAAGTTAGTTGTTCCAATGACATGAACCCGACAGCAGCCAGCGCACGCCCTCAGTGTGTCCCACCAAGGATGCGTCCATCCACCAAACACCGCCAGGCGGCAGGCAGCCCTCCGCCGTCCCAGTGCATCAATGCCTCGGCTATGGCCGCGACGTACACAGCATCATCAACGCTCGGAGACGTGCCCACGGTGACGATGGAGAAGCAGCACGTTGTGGCTACCATCCCCAACATGGCAGATGTTACGACAGCAACGAGGACCGAAGCCCGAGCCCCGGCCTGCTAGGCCCTCAGGCCTTTGGCCGACATATCCTCAACGCTGCGTTCCCCCTAAGGTATCGACCACCTACCAACATCCCTAAATATTCTAGCGAAACAAATCCTGGGCTTTGGCTCGAAGACTATCGGCTTACATGTCAGGCCAGTGGTGCGAGTGATGACGATTTCATTATTCGCAATCTCCCGCTGTTCTTGGCCGATTTGGCGTGAGCATGGCTGGAGCACCTACCGTCCAATGCTATTCAGAGTTGGGCGGATCTGACGGAGATCTTCATGGGCAACTTCCAGGGCACGTACAAATGCCTTGGAAACCCATGGGACCTCAAGAACTGCTGCCAGAAGGCCGATGCAACCCTTCATGGGTACATCTGGCGCTTCTCTCGACAGTGCAACGAGCTCCCTAACGTCGCCGACGCTGACGTGATAGGAGCCTTTCTGTCCGGGACAACCTATGAATCCTTGGTCCACAAGCTAGGATGCAAGGGCCCATGGACTACCAAGGAACTCCTAGACATCGCCACCAGTCACGCCTCTGGAGAGGAGGCGGTCGGAGCCATCTTTGATCGCTCCGATGGAAAGATGAGGTGGGACGAGGACGCCGGCGAAGGCACCTCCAACCGTCCCACCAAAAGGAAAAATAAGAAGCAACGGCGTGATAACTCGCTCATGGCCGCTGCCGACCGCAAAGGTGGTCGGAAGCCCATGGAGGGCACTCCAAACCACTTCGAGAAAATGCTCGAGGGGCCATGCCTAAACCATGCCTTCCCGGCCAAGCATTTATACAAGGATTGTGGCCTCATGCGCAAATACTTGGCCGGGGGCCTTAACAAAGGGGAGTAGGGTAAGGAACCTATTCCCACCATAGACGACGCAGAGGAGAAGGATGATGCCTTCCCAACGTCATTCGGTGCCCTCATGATCTTCGGAGGATCAACGGCCTACGACTCCAAGCGCCGCCAGAAGGTCGCACGCCGCGAGGTCTACATAGCTGGACCGGTGACACCTGCCTTCCTCTGATGGTCGGAATCCACCACAACCTTCGACCGGACCCACCATCCAGATGCCGTCCCACACCCGGGAAGGTACCCACTTGTCATTGATCCGATCATCGGTCCAAAGCAGCTCATGAAAGTACTGATGGACGGAGGCAGCGGCCCCAACATCATGTACGCCAAGATGCTCGACGAGATGGATGTCAACCGAATGAACCTCTATCCCATCCGAGCGCCTTTCCATGATGTCGTGCCTGGTAGGCAAGCCATGCCACTAGGGCAGATCGACCTGCCCGTCACTTTTGTGGATCGGTCCAATTACCGGACTAAAACCTTCACCTTCGACGTAGTGGGGTTCCCGGGGACTTTCCACGCCATCCTGGGACAACCATGCTACGTGAAGTTCATGGCCGTTCCCAATTATACGTACCTTAAGCTAAAGATGTCGGGCCCTCACGGGGTCATCACCATCGGCACCTCCTTCCAGCGCGCTTACGAGTGCGAAGTCGAATGCTGTGGACACGCATTCGTAGTCATTGCCTCCGAAGAGCTCGCCACCCTCAGGAAGGAGGTCATTGAAGGGGCGCCCAATGCGAAGAGGTCATCTGGATCGTTTGAATCAGCAGAAGGACCCAAGGAGGTCCTCCTGGACCCCAGCAACTCCGAGGGCAAAAAAGTCCGTATCGGGACCGCACTCTCCTCCGAATAGGAAAGCGCGCTCGTCGACTTCGTCCACGATAACAAAGACATTTTTGCGTGGAAACCCTCGGATATGCCGGGCATCCCGAGGGAGGTCACCGAGCATACCTTAAAAATTCACTCGAGCTCCAAGCCGGTGAAGCAACGCCTACGCCGCTTCGGCGAGGAGAAACGTAGGGTCATCGGCAAAGAGATAGCCAAACTACTAGCGACATGATTCATTAAGGAAGTATACCACCCAGAGTGGTTAGCAAATCCCGTTCTTGTGCAAAAAAAGAGCGAGAAATGGAGAATGTGTGTCGATTACACCAGCCTCAACAAAGCATGTCCAAAGGATCCGTTTCCTTTGCCACGAATAGACCAAATAGTCAATTCCACCTCAGGGTGCGAAACCCTCTGCTTCCTTGACGCATACTCTGGCTACCACCAAATCATGATGAAAGAGTCCGACCAGCTCGTGACATCTTTTATCACCCCTTCAGATCGTTTTGCTACATTTCAATGCCGTTCGGTCTAAAGAATGCTAGGGCAACGTACCAGCGTTGTATGCTTAATTGCTTCGGAGACCTCATCGGGTGAACCGTTGAGGCCTATGTCGATGACATCGTAGTCAAATCCAAGTGAGCTGACCACCTTGTCGCCGACCTTGAACAAACCTTTGTGAAACTCTGGGCAAACGGTATCAAAATCAATCCCAAAAAATGTGTTTTCGGGGTCCCGAGGGGGCATGCTGCTCGGCTTCATTGTCTCTAAGCATGGCATCGAAGCCAACCCGGAGAAAATATCAGCCATCACAAGGATGGGCCCGATCCAAAACATAAAGGGGGTTCAGCGGATCACAGGGTGCCTCACCGCCCTTAGCCGATTCATTTCACGCCTCGGTGAACGAGGACTCCCCCTTTATCGACTCCTGAAGAAATCTGACCGCTTCGAGTGGACAGCCGAGGCTCAGGAAGCGCTTGACACGGTTACATGATTTTTAACTAAACCTCCGGTCCTAGTGCCTCCATGCAACAGAGAATCCCTCCTACTGTATATATCGGCCACCACCCAAGTGGTTAGCTCTGCCTTAGTAGTAGAGCGAGAGGAAGAGGGGCACGCCTTCAAGGTGCAGCGCCATGTATATTTCATCAGCGAGGTGTTATCTGACTCCAAAACCCGCTACTCCCAAATCCAGAAACTCCTCTACACCGTCCTCATCACCAAAAGGAAGCTACACCACTACTTCGAGTCACACCCTGTGACAGTAGTGATGTCGTTCCCCCTCAGCGAGGTCATCCGTAGCCATGATGCTACAGGAAGAACCACAAAGTGGGCACTCGAGCTAATGGATCAGGGCATTTCTTATGCCCCCCGAACAGCGATCAAATCTCAGGTACTGGCTAACTTCATCGCGGAGTGGACCAAGGTCCAGATGCCACCAGCAGTCGTCGATCAAGAGTATTGGACAATGTACTTTGACAGATCGCTGATGAAGAAGGGCGCCAGAGCAGGACTAGTTTTTGTATCTCCCCTCGGGGTCCACATGAGGTACATGGTTCGGCTCCATTTCCCCTCATCAAACAATACTGTAGAATATGAAGCGCTCATCAACGGCCTACGAATCGCCATCGAGCTGGGCATCCGACACCTCGACGTTAGGGGCGACTCTCAGCTAGTCATCAACTAGGTCATGAAAGAGTCATGCTGCCATAACACCAAGATGGAGGCATACTATCAAGAAGTCCGATGGCTGGAGGACAATTTCGATGGCCTCAAACTCAATCACATCCCAAGGCGCATCAACGAAGCAGCCAACACACTTGCAAAAGCAGCGTCTGGCCAAGAGCTAGTCCCGATAGGCATCTTTGCTAGTGATCAACACAAACCCTCGGTATGCTACATGGGGTCGAAATGAGCCGACAATGGCCCATCTAGTCTGACCCCAGGGGCCGATCCGCCAACTGCTCTGCCTGACCCCGAGGTCATGGAGCTTGAAGAGGACCCAGCAGCGGAGTCCGACCCTCCCGATGACTGGAGAATGCTTTACCTCGACTACCTCCTCCACGACATACTACCGACAGACAAGACGGAAGCCCGACGGCTCGCACGACACGCCAAGTTCGTCATTCTTGTAGAGGGCGAACTCTACAAATGGAGTCACATCGGGATTATGCAACTCTGTATCCCTAGCGAATAGGGAAAACTCCTGCTAGGTGACATCCATGATGGAGTCTGCGGTCATCATGCCGCACCAAGAACCTTGGTTGGGAATGCATTTCGACAAGGTTTCTATTGGCCCACTACAGTAGCCGATGCTGAGCAAATTGTATGCACCTGCGAAGGGTTCCAGTACTATACTCGACAAACACACCTCCTGGCCTAGGCTCTCTAGATGATCCCCATCATGTGGCCCTTCATGGTCTGGGGGCTTGACCTAGTTGGGCCACTCAAAAAGGGGCCTGGGGGCTTCACCCACCTGCTTGTCACCATTGACAAGTTTATAAAATGGATTGAAGCTCGACCAATATCCACGATCAAATCCGAGCAAGCTGTGCTATTCTTCCTTGACATCATCCATCACTTTGGAGTACCGAACTCCATCATCACAGACAACGGCACACAGTTCACCGGTAGGAAATTCGTTCGATTCTATGATGAACAACACATTCGGATCAATTAGGCAGCCGTCGCACACCCCCGGATGAATGGGCAGGTCGAGCGCGCAAATGGCATGCTCCTTCAAGGCCTCAAACCTAGAATTTTCAACCGATTGAACAAGTTCGGCGCGCGCTGGCTCGCTGAGCTCCCGGCCATGCTCTGGAGCCTAAGGACAACTCCTAGCCAGGCCACCGGCTACACACCTTTCTTCATGGTCTACAGTTCCGAGGCCATTCTCCCAACGGACCTCGACTATGGAGCACCAAGAATTAGAGCATACGACGAACAGGGGGCTGAAGCATCTCACCAAGACGCCATGGACCAGCTAGATGAAGCCCGCGACATTGCCCTCCTCCGTTCAGCTAGGTACCAGCAAGCGTTGCGACGGTACCACAGCCGACGGGTATGGGGTCAAGCCTTCAACGTTGAGGACCTCATCCTCCGCCTTGTGTAGAGCAACAAGGACCACCATAAACTCTCCCCGCCCTGGGAAGGGCCCTACATCATCGCAGAAGTACTTCGCCTGGGCGCCTATAGGCTGAAAACCATCAACGATGAGGTCTTCACCAACGCCTAGAACATTGAGCAGCTACGTCGTTTTTACCCTTAAAATAAGCGTATACTCTTCCTTATCAGTTTTTGTCATAACAAAACACCGATCCTTAGTGACTTCCGACCCCTGCAAATCATGAGGGGTCAGACCTCACTCGAGGGCTGGCATGTGACATAACATGTGACATATGTAATACAAGTATTATGCTTGCAAAAACCTCCTGTGTTATATTTACAAACATTCTCTAAGTTTTCCATTCGTCTCATAAACGAGTCCTAGGGGCTAAGATTTTGGGAACCAATTCTGAATACAACTGGTAGGACTACGGGACACCCACGCCCTAGTGGCTGCAACCTCTTTGCTCACTAGCTCAATCAGAATTAGTTCGCCCACGTTCCTAGTTTCTTATGACTTAGACCGTGAGAAGGGTCGGAAGGCACTAAAATCATTTCTACAAAAAAGAGAAAGATAAAAAATTGCTTGCCATAAGCAAAAGATGTAAATTTGTTCATTTTTTGCACAAATTCACCACTTACAAAGTGATTTCATTACAAAAAGGAATAATATACTTGTAAATTTAGAGGACTGTTTACTCAGAGGCTTCCCCACAAAGTTATTCAATTACAGTCTTTGCTTAGCTTTACTACAAGTACTGCTGCGGTCACCGCGCCACGCTCTCCATCGGCGATTCCCAGGGCGTGTACATGGGCCAGCTCATCTACTGTGGTCACCACGCCACGCTCTCCATCGGTGATGCCCAGGGCGTGTACATGGACCAGCTCGTCTACTGTGGTCGCCGCGCCATGCTCTCCATCGGCAACGCCTAGGGCGTGTACATGGGCCAGCTCGTCTACTACGGTCGCTGCGCCACGCTCTCCATCGGTGATATCCTGCCGCTTTGCGGGATCCTCGAAGGCACCATCATCTGCAATGCCTCTGCAGGGGCGTCCAGGGACTACGCCATCGTCGTTAGCCGCAACCCTGACAGCGACGCCTCCGCCAGGGCGTCCGGGGACTATGCCATCGTTGTCAGCCGCAACCCCGACAGCGACGCCTCCGCCAGGGCATCCAGGGACTATGCCATCATCACCAGCCACAACCCTGACAATGGCATAAGGGCATGAAACGCCTCTCGCCAAAGGAGGAGCACAACGAACGACGGTGCAGTCGATGACGTACGGCGCCCACCGGCACCTCTTCTCCTTCGGCAGTAGCGACTCCTCAGCAAGGGCGGCACGCACCATCTCATCTATGCTGGATAACCTCTGGCTTGACATCACGCTCTAGATTCACGAGCGAATTTGTGAGTTTTCTCTCTCTCTAGCATTACTCTTCCTCACTCAGGAACCGCCGCGATGCACGGACGCATTCGATGGAAAGGAAGAAGAAGGAGAGATAGTGGCTCAGAGGCAGAAGAGGAGGTGGGATGAGAACTCCCCTCCCCCTCCCTATTTAAAGAGGAGGCGCTACAGCTAAGGAAAGGCGAAAGGTTGGACGAAAAACCCTCTCTCTTCCCCTCCTTAAATACAGAATCAATGCTGATTGATACCTGAGGGGACACGCCGGAACTAACGGGACGTGCTCTGATCGACGAGGCGTCCCCCTTTGGTCAAACTGGACACTACCTGGGTATGGCCCACCACTGACCCGCTCTAGACACGGCAATTAAGGCGCCCACATGGGTAGACAACCCTTTGCCTCCCCATACAGGACCATGGGACGATCTGATGATAGGACCTCTATGAAGGGGAGCCCAACAGATCTCCTGGGTCGACCATTTGGCCTAGGAGAGACGACGAACGAACGTCCAAAGAAAAAAGATAAGCATCTCTGCTCTCTTACTTTACGCGTTAAAGATTTATTACCAAACTTCCGACCCCGTCAAACAGCGGGGACACAAACATCACTCGGGGGCTGCCGAGGATGTCTACCAGTCTAGACATCTGCTTCACCCAACCCCTCCATATGCTTGAAACCAGGGATGCAGAATACGGGCATAGAACTTTAAGTAAAACTGGATGAACTAGCAGACCCTACGCCTCGGTAGCTACGGTGTTTCTGTTCACCAGAAAAATCATACTCAACGCCCCTCGCGTCTCTAGCTTCGACGCCTGCCTTCTCAAGAAGGGTTCGAAGGGGTCCGCCTATAGAATCTCCCCTAAAGGAGAAGATGTCAGGTTGCCCAAGTTAATTAAACAGCTCGGACCGCCACCGAGATACGAAAAACAAAGAATAGCGATTCTTATGTAGGTTACTCCAACCTCATCGCAAACATCAGGGCCCGAACCCTACACGGACACATCTGGTAGGAGCTCTCTGTGACTCATACCACCAAGGTAATGTTACCGACCCCGCCTTCATTTCGATTATATTATACATATGCAAAACATCCCAACGCTTCGTGTCACATCACAAAACAACTGTCGCCTCATTCGATATAGGCGGCAGTAGGCCGAGGTTCGAAGGCTGACCCGCGAAGGGCTCGAGGCCACCTCGTGCCGAACAGAGCCAGGGAGAAATAACTGAGACAAGCCCCAGCGCCCTACCCGACCCCGCTCAGAAGCGGACAGGGACGTCTCAACCTTTTCTCGTTCAATTCTAACCCAGAGCCAAACCCACATAATCTCCATTGAGGAGAGGCCATTGGGCCGCCTGAGCCTATTGAACGGCTCAGGCATCTGCCGGGAGGCGGGTTAAGAAGTTGTGGAGTACCACTAGAGGGCTCTGCCGACCCCATTAGCAAATGATAGACCTGGATTTCACATGAACGTACCCATTAGTGAGCTCGTTGAGTGCGATACTCGAGCCATCGAGGCAAGTGTCGTTTACTCAGCCCCTCCGATTGTGAAAATTGAGGACGGGGTAACACACAAATTACGGCCAACCCCTATCAGACCCTGACAAGGCCCAAGGGCTCGAGCCAATCAATACAGGGACATAGGTCCGAAGGCCCTACCTTATCAAGCCCATAGAGTCCCCAATTGGGGTTTTCTGTTAGAAGACAGGGTGGGGAATATTGCAATGCCATCCAAGGACTTCGTCGACGCTGTCACCAAAGCCATGGAATGGGATTCCATATGAACGTTCCGGTCTCCAGTAACCCCCGACCCCAGCAAATGCAGGGGGTCAGACCTTACTCGGGGGCTGGTTAAGGTACGGCTACCTCCCTTCCTTCTTTTGAAACAATCTCCTCGCATCAATACCAGCGGCAAGATTCGGGGGAACAAATTGCTAAGATCGCAAAAAATCAAACAAAACGAAATTACAAAGCAAAATCACAAAACTACGTCCAGACTCAAAAATACCGACACTTGTTCACATATTACAAATAAGTTCTTCTCAAAATTATTCAACTAACTACTCCCATGAAGGGAGAACCATCTCTTTCAAATTATCCGCCAGGTTTTTCGTAATGGGAGCAGCCATCTTCTCCATTGCCTCCAGCTCATCATCCTCATAGGTGGACGGGAAACCTTTGCTCATCATCTTTATGTTGATTTCCTTCTCATAATGAGCATGGGCGATGGTGAAGGCCTGGGTGATCCCGGCGTGAAAAGCACTCTCCTCGAGCTGGCCCACCCGAGTTGTGATACCTGCGGCACGAGCCGCGAGCGGGCTAGTCTCCACCGGCTCCACCACCTTCAGGGTATCAAGGACCACCTCGACCGCAGCTTGCAGAAGATTGTGCTCATCGCTCTCAGCCTGAAGGGTCCTTCGTGCATGGGCAAGCTCCTTTTCTAGCTTGACGGAGACATTTTCGATGCTCAACCTTCGGCTTACCGCATCACCGAGATCCACCCGGAGAGAGCGAACCACCTCAACATCCTCGTCCACCCTTTGCTGAAGGACCGTGGCCCTACTCTCGGCCTTCTGCCTGAGGTCCCGCTCCATCTCCAGCTCCTTCAGGACTTCACCGGCCTTCTCATTAGCCACGACATTCCTCTGCAGCAGCTCATCTTGCTCCTTTCGGAGCCTGGCGATCTCCTCCCCATCCAGCTTTGACCTCGTCGACAAATCCTCAAACATCCCATGGGCCTCCTCCATGTCCTGACACACCTGGGCCTCCCGCTCCTAGGCGGTAGCAAGCTATGCGGCCATATCTGCTCATAGTCGGGCCTCCTCGGAAAGGCGATCCCACTTCACTTTCTGCTCATGGAGGAATTGGGATTTATTCTGACTATGAGCAACAAGAATCTGAAGAAGAGGAAGACTGGTATCAGAAATACGAAAACACAAAAACATGCGAAGAAAGAAGAAAACTAAGCAAATACCTGAGTAGTAGGGATAACAATCTCACGGAGGGCTCCTCTAGCCTGGTCTAGGGCGTCTAGCATGGTCGAGATCCCGACGTCAAAACCCTCCCGCTCCATGCTCTTGGAATGATCATCGAGTGAGAAGGGGGCTGCCATCGGATCCTAGGCGGCCGTCCACTGGAGTGGCGGCACCCCCCACATGGGGGAGCGGCTGCCTCCCGACAAGGGGGCCGGGGGCGGCTCCCTCCTGATCCTATGCGGCACCACTGCCATGACGCCCGAGGGCCCTCCGATAGGATCCTCCTCCAGGGCCGCTTTGAGCACCATGGACGGATCCACCTGGGCCTCCAGTGGCGTGGATTGCACTATGCCCTCGAGCGCCATCACGGCTGCGCCCGGCTAATCCTGGCTTGGCGCGGTCACGACTACCTCCACCAGTGGTATGCGGCCCTCAGCTGGCTGTACCACATCCGCCACGGAGGAAGTCGCCTGCTTGGTAACCACTGCGGGCGTGGACGCCACCACAGACGCCGTCGGGTCGGCCAACGCGGCTCCAACGTCGGCACCACTCCTGCCCGAAATAGGGGTGACGCCAAGCGACGCCATCCATCCCACTTGAATGGCAAGGCTCTTCTTGGGCGCCAGCCCTAGGGGGTTACCCATCTACAAGAACCTGCACAAAGGTAATAGCCATTAGGTCAATATAGAAATGGAAAAAGGATGAAAACAGGGCAATCAACAGCTTACGTTGACGTCCTCGGCCGGCGGAAGTGTTTTGGGGATGGATCCCTAGATCCCTGCCCCAACTCATCTGGGCGGGACCATTTCGAGCCTGCCCCCTGCTTCGAGGCAGGGGGGCTCACCTCGTGGGGTATGGCACCAGAGCCGCTCCCCTCCATTGTCTTGTGGGGCGTGGCACTAGAGCCGCTCCCTCCATCGTCTCATGGGGCACGGCACCCGAGCCACTCCCCTCCCTCATCTCGTGGGGTGTGGCACCAGAGCCACTCCCCTCCACCATCACCTTAGGGTCGGCAGCGGCAGGCCTACTTTCCTCCATCCACCGGTCCTCGGTCGGCACGCCGTATGAAGTGGCGGACTCGCCGGCCTCCACCGACCTCACCGATTCACTTCCCTCCACGTGGAACGGGAAGGGTCCCTGCATGGACGGGTGGCCACTTGTCAGCGTGTCCTCATCCTCTAGGACGTCCCAATCCACGCCGACAGCTACCTCATCGTCATCGTCATCATCGTCGTCATCATCCTCACTGCTCACGTCCTTGCCCTGATCCCATGCCTCCTGCTTTAGTCGTTTCACCTTCTTCATCTGCTCCCGTGCTTTCTTGTCCCGCTCGGCCATGAGTCGATTCGCCGCCACCACAGCCTTGTCCTTCGGTAGTGGAACCAGACTATCTTTGAAGACTAGCCCCCTCGGCTGGTCCCAACATTACAAAAGCAAGTATTAAAAATGGAGATTCAGGAAAAAGAAAAGAGCACGGGAGAAGAGGGCTTACGAATTCGAAGAACCTAGGTTCTGGCCGCATTGGGGGATGTCCGGGCACCGGATACACAATGTCGAGGATGCTGCCTTTGGAATCCTTCGTCGGCTCCGTTGCCTCCTTAATGTGCTGCGCCACTTCTGAAAAAGGGAGCACCTCGTCAACAAGCACCGTCCCCTTGAACAACATTCTAGGCATCATCCGATGCAGGGGAAGCACGCGCGCCATCAGCGACGCTACCCTCCTCGCATGATAGGCGCTAATAATCCCCATCCCCTTTATGCCCTGATCCTTCAAGGCTTGGAGGGCGGAAAGAAGGTCGGAGAGGTGTTTCTTGTCTTTGGACTGGACGCCCCAGCTCCACGACTCTAGAGCCTCTTCAATATGGCATCCAGTGTACCTCGATAGGGTGGCACTCACATCATCCCTAACATAAAACCACTGCGAGTGCCATCCCTTATTGGATGTTACTAGACGCATATATGGGTAACCCCTCGACTGGGTATAGCGCAGATGAATGCTGGCACATCCCATTGGCGCGTTCACATCTTTCCCCCCAATCTTCCTCTTCGACAAACTAATGGTAAAGAAATACCGCCATAGATCAAAATGGGGATCGATCCCTAGGAAACCCTCACACAGGGCAACAAATGCCGCCATATGTTGAACCCCATTGGGAATTAGATGCTGCACCTCCACCTCATAATAATCCAGCAGCCCCTGAAGGAATCTATGCATGGGTACTGCAAATCCCCACTCATGGAAGATGGCGAAAGAAACAACATACCCTTCGGGCGGCACCGGCTCACCCTCGTCGCCAGGTAGCAGCCACTCCTAGACGGCGGACAGCGAGCGGAGAAGGCCACGGCGGACGAGGCCCTCCAAATGCCGTGGGGTGATGCTAGATCTGCCCCACAACTCCATCAAAGCAATTGGGGAGAAAGGTGGGCGCGAGCTCGACAGCGGCTACGGGGCAGGCGCAAGCTTGATGGCGGCTGCAACATGGATGCAAGCTAGCTAACGGTGGCGGCGCGGGCGCAGGAGGCTGGGGCAATTGGTGGCGGGTGTTTTGAGACGCAAAGGCAAGGGAGCAAAATATGGAACCATGGGGGCGAACCCTGTGGTTTTATAGGGGCGACGGACGCAAGAAGGGCAACCATCCACCTTGATCTCTAGGCCTACCACATGCCCCACCGCATCATGGCGTGGGACATGCGCCCGCAGTCCCTATCCTCTCCCACCAAAAAATAACGGTGGACGGTTCGCCTTCCCTAAGCGAATCCGGACTCTCTACCCATCTAGGAAACGCAGGTCATGAAGATTTTTTCTCTCTTTGGCCCACCTAAGGCCTAAAAGCTTGGCGACCGGCCCAACTAGGGACGGGTCCACGAACAATCCAAAATCAAGGGTGCAAGCATTACTGAGGTCTCGATCCATGGTCGAGCCCCGGCTAGGTCAGCCCTGAATGAGATCCCCGCGAATGGGATACAACGACCCCCTCGAAAAATATCCAGCTGACGAAAAACTAAGTCATTCAGCCTTACCCACGAAGGGTCCGATACAACCCCCCAGGCGACTGTACTCGAATCACTCGGGGGCTCAGGGGCTACACCCATCGGGTGCGCTCGCGCACACCCTTTGGCAAAGTAACTTCGACAAAATCAAAAAACACCCTCTAGGTGGTTCTACTCGAATCACCTAGAGGCTCGGGGGCTACTATCGGGGACCTAATACCGGGGTACCCTAGAAGGTGGAACCAATAACCACCGAATGTTAAAAACTTCTGCACGCATAAGGGCGTCGTTACATCCCTTATTCGAATGACAGGAGTTTGGTTCTGCCTTGTCCGATGCCTTTTGAGATAGCTCTGCCTCGCCCGAGGGCTTAGAGCTAGTCTCCGTCTCACCCGACACCTTTGGGGCAGGTTCGGTCTCACCCGGGGGCCGAGGGATAGACTCCGCCTTGCCCAACGCCTTTTGAGATAGCTCTACCTTGCTCGAGATCTTAGAGCTAGTCTCCGTCTCGCTCGACGCCTTTGGGGCGGGCTCGGTCTCGCCCGGGGGCTGAGGGATAGACTCCACCTCGCCCGATGCCTTTGAAGATAGCTCTGCTTCACCCAAGGGCTCAGGGCTAGTCTCTATCTCTCCCGATGCCTTTTGGGTAGGTTCGGTCTCGCCTGAGGGCTGAGGGATAGATTCCGCCTCGCTTGACCCCAGAGGGGCAGGGTCGGTCTCGCCCAAGAGATAGGGATTGGTCTCCGTTTCGCCCGACGGCAAGGAACGAGCCTCGCCCTGCTCGATATCTAATACTGGTTTCATCTTACCTGACAACTTCTCCCCATTCCCTCAAGATGATGGGTATAGGGCAAGACAAGACGTTTGGGTCAACCATGGCTCCAAGGACCATACCCTGCGCCCTGGCAGGAAAAGTACTGCCAGGGAACGACGGGACAGGTGCTTTAGACCCTTCCAGGCGCCATAGAGCCTGAAAGGTATTACAAGTGCATGCTCCTCACCCTGTAGAGTTGTAGGCACCGCCTTCAGCCCTGGGACATAGAACCCAATGAAGATATACGACAACCGCTATGCTCCAGAAAAGGTTTTGCTATCTCCACGAATAACGGATATTCTGTCACCACGCTATGGACCCAAGGGAGCGGCACCTGCTTCCCAACCTCTCAGGTCCACCAAGTTGGAAGACCTTGACCACGGCGTTACTCCGGACCCTGACCTCGTGTCCCTCCGATAAAGACTCATAGGAACCAGAAGGCGTGCAGAGCAAGGCTGGGGAGGCTCATAAGTCAAATCACCATGCTGCAACCCATACCCTATGCGGGGCAGCATTCTATAACCAACCTGACATTCTATAGAGGCATCGATAGTATTGTAGGCGCTTATCTTCCTTCGCACTCATCAGAATGAAGGACGAGGTCGGGGAGACATGAACCACAAGACGTAGAGTATGCTTCCTAAAGCCCCCACCCTTGTAAAGCTAGCCCCTTCATCTATAAAAGGGGAGGCGCTTCCTCCATCAAAGGGACCGATCTTTGATGAAACAACACAAGACACTCACACACACAGTCAAGCTGTGACCAAGCTCTTGGCCTCCTTTCAACCCTTCCATCAGAGACTTAGGACCAGTCCCTCTCTCGATCGTTTATACCTCCTACTATGAATCGCTCACGGTGGTAATAACATGAGTAGCAACAAACTGGACATAAGGACATTCAGCCCAAACCAGTATAAATCTTGTGTCCTTTAGCACACCATCCGAGCCTAACGCGCATTACTATAAATTTACTTGCTGGTGCTTGTACGAAACACCGACACATTGAGTACATGAATTGACCAAGGTACAAAGATTGAACCATCATTTTGGAGAAGCACCGGCTCTGACTCGTTAGGCGTCGATATCCTTTTCTCACTGGTGGTGAAGCTTTTAGTGAGTTCCTTGCTCTGATACCAATTGAAAGGACCAAGGATGCCACCTAAAGGGGGGGTGAATAGGCATTTCAAAAATTTAACCCTTCAAAATACGGAAACAATTAGTGTTGGAGTTTTGGAAACTCCAAATCAGAGAAATACACCCCTCATGAGTTAGCCAACAGAGAATACAAGGTATAGAGAATAAATCTAGGAGCTATAACCCTGCAATAAACAAGTTAGTGCAACAAGTGAATGAATTCAATGTAGGGTCCAAATACCAGACACGTCCGATATTGATACCGGACACATCCAGTATTCATGAGCTGGCTAGATCAGCCCTCAATTAGCTCTAATCGACTTCTCTTTTCAAACCACGTTGCTAGCACCTACTGGTGACCTATCAACAAGCTCAAGCAACACACATAGATCACTAATGCCAAGTGAAAAGAGAGATCGAGACACAAGAATTGTTTTACCAAAGTTCAGCCTCTGTTGAGACCTACTCTCCGTTGAGGGGGCTGTAAGCGATCAAACAAAGGTTAGCTCTAGAGGACCACGAAGGCCACTCTAGCCAGAGTCTTTTCCAAGTCCTTTTCCTCCTTCCACTAGATGATCCCTTCCCTTACGGCGGTGGAATCGAACCATTACAAACTTTTCGAGGCACACCATAATCTCTTTGGTGCTCTCCAGCGATGCCTAGCCGTCTAGGACCAAATAGTTGTCCAAGAGTAAAAAATGTAAATCATGAGATCGACAAATATGCACAAGTGCTCAAGGGTGGCTTGCTCTCAATTTTGAATCTCACTCAACCCACAAAATGAATTTTGCAAGTTTAAATCAATCATTCACTAAGAGAGGATTGAGAGTGTTCTCAAGGCTCAAAAACATGTCTGGAAGTCAGCAGAATCAGTAGCCTCCAAAGTTGGAGACTAAGGGGTATTTATAGCCCTTTTGAAAAACTAGCCGTTATATGACCGTTGGGGAATACCGAACACGTTCGGTATTTCCTCCACAACACCAACAGTCACTAAGTCAGTGGTGCAGAGAGGCGTTAGAGCTCCTGATGATTACTAGAACTCCCGACCCCCTGAAACTCCTGACTCATGTCAGAACTCCTGATGAACCAACCCGAGAAACCAGGGAGGATGTTATAGCCAGGCCAATACTGGACACGTTCGATATTTGGACCTGCAGCACAGCGAGTTAGCACTTGGCTCTCTCTCTCACTCAAATTTCACATGGGTTGGCTTGAGCACTTATGAATAAATATCTATCAACATGATGCATCCTTCTTAATAGTATGGCATACCTATTTAACTCAAGATCAAATGAAAACGGAATTTGAAGCGCTTGAGTTGATTTTCGTTGAACTAAAATGACATATACTTCAATGATCATTAAGTGAGGGTGTCGATCTTGATTTTCTCCTTGGGCATAGCCATCTTGAGCATGTGACTCGGTTGCATTCAATAAATGTAAGTTGACTTCAAATGTATTAAGTCACTATCCACTAATACATTCAAGATTTGATTCTCCACTTCAATGTGTCCATCATTATTTGATTGGTATCAACTAAATGCAAGTACTTCCTTCTTCACCCTAGCTAGGTTCCTCGGTCATCAAGTCGTTGCTTACCGTTCATCCTTGCTTAGTACCTCGAAGCCTTTTCTTGCTATTTGCATCATCTCAAGCCATCAAGTCACACTTAGTGTTGAATCATTCATTTAGATCGTTTGTATAAATGTATTTCAATGTAGCAAGCTTTAGAATGTGAGACTGTTGGTATTTATTAACTTGTCACTTGTTTTAATAGGCACCCATTATAAACCTATATCTCCTAACATTACTTTACTAGGTTGTTATCCCTAGTGATGATGCCAGAGATGCTTGTTGGTACTATATAGCATTACTACTAGAATAATACTAAGCAGTTCTTTATTAATTTATGTGACTAGAAAGAATAGATATGAATATATATGAAAGGAATCTGCAAGCGCACAGATAATATACCATTGTAGCACTTCACCCAAGAGTATTCTAGGTATCGTTATTTATATTTTTACCACAAGGAAGGTCTGGCATGGACATGTATTGATAACTTATACTATTGATGGAGAAATAAACCATAACCAATATTCTACTCATAACAGGGGTAAGTCATAGGATAAGATATATGATAAGTATTGATTAATAATAATGATAAATCACTCAGAGTACTCCTTTCTATGACATTAGCATGGTAAGGTAGAATATTAGAGGAATAATTTCTAAGTCATTATTAATTATAAGTCAAAGCATACATTGATTAGTGCAATTATACCTAATAATCATTGTTAATATCATTGTCATATCTACACATAAGGGATATTACTAAGAAAGATTAAGAACAGAGCTTGTTCTTTCTTCATGACCGGACCCTACATGCACCTATATTCGGGGAGTGGACTACAAAGGACTCAACGAGAGTGTCACATTCATGAACTTCCACATGACCCAAAATATAGAGTGTATCCGTAGATAAACAACGTATAAGCACCATGCTTACACAATGTCGACCACCCACCCATGGATCCTTAGAGTGAGCGCTATACGAACTTATACATGAACATAATGATAATCTAACTATACTATGCATATAATTAAAATAGACCATGAACATTATAACGAAGAAGATGAATAAGATGAATACTAATATTGTTATAACAATTGTAGCTAGCATATAAAAGTAATAGAGATACAAAAGAGAGAGGGCACAAAGATTATACCAAACCACGCTCTTCACACGATCGGGAATCCAAGTGAAGCCTACTTGCCTCCCTCTAGACCTAGCCTAACTAGCTATGCCCTATGATATGATGGAGCTCTAAGGATGATTAGGGTTTTTATCTTCTCAAATGACTTGATGACTGGGGTTATGCCTGGGGGTGGCAGGGGCTGGTATATATAGGTCAGAGCATCCAACGTGAGCCCTTGGATCAAACTGCCTTAAAGGACGACGTAGATGCAACCTAGCTAGGAGGCGGTGGAGAACCGACATTGCAACGCGGAGGCTAACAGTGGGCCCTAGGGGCCGACAGGCCTACAGGTGAGCCTCTGCCTCTCTGTCTCGGCGTGGAGTCCTCTCGAGTTTTCTAGAGTCTTTCTGATGTCCGTTCACTATAGATAAGCGCGAATTAAATCTGACATGTAGGTCCACCTTGATAGGTTTTCTGAATAAACCCTACAGAAAATACTAGATTCACCAAAACTCGTGGATTTTGTTAGTTTAAACTCCTAAACCTTCAGTTGGTGATTATATTTATGCCCTTATGCATGCTATATTGATGGTTTATAATGGTTGTTAACTACCATCAACAGAGACCATTCCATATGCAATCCCTTATATTTCATTAATAAGTTCTTCAATGTGCTTTGCTTTCACATAAGCCATAGAAATCCCACAATTGAGTGAGTCTTGCATGAATTACATTTGCATTGTTGTCTTGTGTTTGAACTAGATTGTTTCCAACAATACATCATTTTTTTGCTTTCATTAAGTACATGTGAGATAACCTATTTTCTGTTCACACTTAGCAAACGGGTTAGACATTTAATCACGTTGTCATTCAATCATCCAAAACCCACTAAAGAGCTAGATGCACTTTTAGAAAAAATAACTCTAAGGTATTTGTCGATGTTTGACCACCGATAGCCTACCATGGGGGTACCTGGGTAGTATGTTCGGGCTTCAGCGTATGCGGAACTCGATGGTTAATGCAAGAGACAGTCGATTTATCCTGGTTCGGACCCTCGATCGTTGATCGAGTAATAGCCCTACGTCCAGTTAGCATTAGCCTTTGCGTTGGATTGATTGTAAAGTGTTGTGTCATCTTATCTCTAGGAATCCTGCCCTCCTTTATATAGTCAGGAGGTCAGAATTCTAGTCGATTTACAATAAGAGTTCCTAGTAGGATTACAGAATAATACTACTACTAAGATCACAGTGGTAGAATCCTAGTTAGACTAGATCTTCTCCCTTCTTGTGGGGTATCCCATGGGTCCCGCATCGACAAGCCCCCGAGCACTTCATGGTTGAGCTCTGGAAACCTTGTCTTGTTCCTTCAGGTCTTGTCGAGCAGGAACAAGCGTCGTCCGAGTGCTTTCTTGAGCGAAACCATGTAGTGCTTCATGAGATCTTCGCGTGGTGTGTACCTTTTTGAAGAAAAAAGTACTCCTATTTGGGTATAGCCCCTAAGCCTCTTGTTGTCTGGCATAAGGAGCTGGAGGCTCTTCTCTTCAAATCGCTCTGATTCTTCATCGAAGGGCTCCTGAGCATATACCCAGGTTCTTTGTCAAAAAGAGCTCAGATATAGCTATGTCCGGGTTCTTTTTGTCATGTGGCCTTGAAGTGGTCTGTCTTGAAGAAGTCTTCTGAGTGATGTGCGCTTTTTTGAGGGAAAAAGTGCACTCACTGAGTGTAGCCCCCGAGCCTCTTGCTATTTGGAACAAAAAGTTGGAGGGTCTTGAATCTTATGTTGTTTGAAAAACTGCTGTCTTGAGGAAGTCTTCTATGTGATGTGCGCTTTTTTTAAGGAAAAAGTGCACTCACTGAGTGTAGCCCCTGAGCCTCATGCTATTTGGAACAAAAAGTTGGAGGGTCTTGAATCTTATGTTGTTTCAAAAACTGCTGTCTTGAGGAAGTCTTCTGTGTGATGTGCGCTTTTTTGAAGGAAAAAGTGCACTCTGTGAGTGTAGCCCTCGAGCCTCTTGTTGGGTTCTTTTATCCAAAAAGAACTTGGATACAGGTTCTTAGCATGTTCTCTGGTAGTCTGTTGTTGTCAGATGTAGTTGTATGGTGGTGGGTGATAGTAAATACTATTTGTTCACAAGTTGTATAGTGTTGGTATATTCTTTCGAATATGCTCGTTCTTGAGCACTGCTCCTTCACGCCTGAGTCCTCTTTCATTGAATTCTGTCTTTTCACTGTGTCCTTTGTTCGGTTTGTTCCGTTGGTGCTCCCGGTCCATGTGCACTGCTTCTTTGGCCTATAAATATCCTCCTTGTGCACTGTTTTGATTCATCGAGCATTCTGTTGCGTGGTGTGAAATCTCCATAGTCATGAATATGGTAGTTTATGAAGTAGAGTAGCCTCCGGGCGTATTTTGCAGTTCTTTGGTATCTTGCCATAGCTGGAGGGAGTCTTATGATAGGGATTAGAGGTAGGCTAATCCCGCATCAGCATTGTACTTGGAAGTATGTGGCGGTAGTCAGAGGGAGTCTTGTGATGTGGGATACGTTCCTTCATCTGGCAGTTCTGGGTTGATCCTCGTCGCCTGCCCTGAGACTGTCCAGGTGCAGATCAATACCATATCTAGCATCACATCGGACTTGGGTAGACAGATGTCCTGCCAGGCCTTATCTGCTCCATGTTGCCCCTGTTGTGCTGCTGATTTCCGCCTTAGATGCACTGCGTCCGTCCTTTAAGAAAATAGTATAGCTGAGTGCGGTTTGTTCTACCGAGTAGCAATTTGGAACACGTAGTCATTCTAGAGCCTAGCCGTGTCTGGGTTCCTCTTTGCTACCTTGCTTGTCGTAGTACCAAGTTCATTGGGTCTTGTAAGATGTGTAATCTTCTATTTTTGAAACCATTTATAATGGAAAGAATCTTGTCTTCTGAGTTGTCATTCTTTATTCTCCTGATGTCCTAGTTGTTTATGAGATTCCCGAGTTCTTTCTATAAGGACTGGGTTGTTGCGTTTCTTGTGAGGTAACCCTTCTTTGTTTCAGTGGTTGATGAGTTCTTTTTGTAGCAATATGATAACTCCGCCGTGGTGCACTGGATGGATAAGTCTGAAATCTGCCCGTTGAAACTATACCGTTGTGTGGATTTGCGTCAGTCCTGTCATTTTAGCTGTGTCAGAAAATAGACTATTGCGTCCTCATGCCATGTTAAAATGGGACCTGGTGGGCCAGTGTTTTTACTGGTGTAAAATCTATTTAAGGGTCCTTTCCTCTTCTTTTTCTTTACTGCCCTGATTTTCCCTTGAAACCCTAGTCTTCAAACTTCCGCCGCCGCCATTGTTGTCAGTCATCTGAGTGCCGCCAGTCCAAATCCTCATTGCCTCCTAGTTCTTTATTGCTCCCACTAGTATATGGGTAGGAAGAAATCAGCGAGCAAGTCCTAAGCGGCCTTTGTAGACGATGAGGCATCACTTTCCGTGATTGAGAATCAAGAGTTTATGGCCATGAGGGCTGCTCAGAAGATTTGGCCGGCTCCGACAATGACTAAGATCAGCTTCGCGAGCTTGTTAGCGATGGTTTGATTAGAGTAAGGACATTGCTGATTAGAGGGCTCCTAGGCGAGCATTGGGTCCCTACTCTAGGTCCTAGTGAGATTATTCTTTTCGTCTCCTTTATCTGTGTCGAACTCTGCCTTCCTGCTTCTGCTTTTCTTCGTCACGATTTCTCAACTATTTTGGGATTAGCCTGAACCATCTTGCTCCTAATGTTGTCCTTCATCATTCTGTTTTTGTTCATCTTTGTGAAACTTTCCTTGGAATTCCTCCTTCTCTTTCTCTCTTTCGTTACTTCTTTCATCTAAAGCCACAACCCCACTATGATGACACCAATGTTCTTGGTGGCTATGGGATTTAGTTTCGCCAGGGTCTTAAGAGCAAAATCTTTGACTATGACCTAGTTGATTCTGTGAGGGATTAGCGTGCCGACTAGTTTTATGCCACCAATTTGATTCCTCCTCTTTCTGTTCATTCTAGATTTGGTTCCTTGGTTAATGACCGATGGGAAAAGAATCCTATGATGATGGCTGAGGTCCAGGCGATCAAGCCATTTCTTAAGAGGATTTGTACTCTGAAACAGCAAGGCTTGACCAGCTTTAGGATTATTTCTAGTTTTCTTCGCCGCCGAGGTCAACCTCTGAAGGAGCGAGAAAATTACAGTTTTGAGTACTATGGGGTGGAGGACCCTTCTCGTATGGTCCCTGCCCTTGAGTTGACTGATGAGGAGGTGCTTGAGCATCTTCAAAAGATGCTGAAAGGAGTAAGCATCGTCCAGCTTGCTGTCCTTGAGTACAACGCTAACAATCTGCCCCCTACTATGAGTTGTTATTTTCTTATGCAGGTACTTTTGTGTGTCTTTTGTTGTATCCACTTTTTGCTTAATCTTTCTTGTCTTGTTGTTTTACTCTTTTATAGGAATTGGGGCAGTAATTTTGCTGATCTGATTCCCCTTGATGATTGCCTTATGAATGTGGAGGCTAGGGATAGTCTTGCTGGGACATCCTTGACCAGTAAGTTTCAAATCACCATAGTATTTCCTAGTGCTTTCTTCCGCAAACCTTGATGTATATGTAGAGTATGTTCCTCATCTAGTTCCTCGAGGTCCTTGTACTGTCGGAAAGAGGGGGCGAGCGGATAGTTCTTCTTCTGCTCTATCTGCTGCTAAGAAGTCTCGCCAGTCGAGTACTCGTCCAGGTACTCTAGTTGTAGCTAGCATGCTCTTAGGTGAGCATATTAATACGCTCTGTCCATTTGTTGTTTGTTTTTATCTTTGTATGAGTACTTTTGTCCTATTTTCAGCTGGTGCTATGGTGGCCTTGGTCGAGAGTGAGGAAGAAGAGGATGATGATGCCGCTCTTGTTACTCGTCGGTGAGTTGTTTTCTTGTTTTCCTATTGTTGAACCCCTCTTTTTGTTTTGACTTTGGTTTTGTTCTCTTGTAGTAAGTGGTCATCTAGTTTGAGTTCTTCTAGGGCTCTAGTACTGGCCGTACCACTCCTGTCGCAGGGTGGTCGGTGATGTTTTTGCCGCTATAGTTCCCCCTCTTAGGTCCTCTATTGGTTTTCTGAAGAAGAGGGTAGCTGAGTGAGTGATTCCTTGTTATGCTTCTTTGCTTCTGTTTTATTTTTCCTTGACTCATATTCTTATCGTTGAGTTTTCTTATCATCTTGCAGACCCTCGCCTTCTCTTGCTCCTCAGCCGCCCTCTTGTCAGTCCTCTGGTGCGCCCCCATGTACTGAGTCAAAGGACTCAGAAAGTACGGTCAGTGAGGTGGCTGTGAGGGAGACGGGCCCCCTAGTGATCATGCTGCTTCGAATCTGCTAACTTCAGGGCTGACCGTGGTCATGGGGGTGGATCCATCTGAAGAGGTAACCAGGGCTTCCCAGGATATGGCCCTGGTTTTGCATTCTTTGCCTACGCTGGCTTCTCCTTCTGCCTCTCTTGGTGCCGGTGCTCCGCGTTTGGATGATGATGTGTTGCATCAATTTGATGCTACTCATCGGTTGTCAGAGCTAACCATCGCCTAGGGAAACTTGTCGACCCTTGTGACTTCTTTTGGGGAAAAGCTTCAGGTAAGTTTTTCTGAAGTTCTTTCTTTGGATGTTCATTTTTCTTCTAGTCCTTATGTCTTGTTTTTCTCTCTCTCTCTTTTGCTCAGTCTTTTTCTCATGATCATACCAGCTTCTTTTTCTCGTCTGAAACTGAGAAAAAGTTGTCTTCTGAGGTGAGTACCCTAAAGGTAGAGCTTGACCTCTGTCAGGCCGAGTTGGAGACCGAGCGTCAGACGCATCAGAAGGAGGAGAAGGCTCTCCTGTGCCTAGGTGATTGAGGCAGAAAAGCAGAGGGATGCAAGCTACCCAGGAGGCCTTGAAAAATGTGGAGGCCATGAAGAAAGAGTGCACTGGTATTGCGAGTTCTTTTTTGTTTCCTTTTGTATTCGAATTTGCCTTTCTGCTGACTTGTTTTTTGTTGCCTAGTCTAGCTCTCCGAGTTGAAAAGCAGAAGCTCTCGGAGGGTATCGAGGAGATGAAGACACTTGTTCGTACTAACCACAATAAGGCTGAGGAGGTAATTACTCGAGCTGAAGAAGAACTCGCGCTTGCTAAGTTGATTAGGCATGGAGCTGACAGGGATCTTGTGTAGGCCCAAAAAACTGTCGAAGCCTTGACTGGCAAGTTGGCGACTGGCTACTGAGAACTGGAATGCTTTGTGGAAATCCTTTCGGTCAGTAGCCGGTCTTCTCCGGACTTCAGCGGATGATGGTCAATCTTGGGCTCAGTTTATTCCCCAAGTGCAGACCCGTTTCCAGGAGTTCGTGAAGAGGTGCGCCCAACTGTGTACCAGAAATGTTCTTACCTAGGTCCAGGGTTCTTTCTCCGGAGTTTCCTTTGTCCAAGGTTGCTGATGAAGCCGAGAGTCAAGAATATCTAGATGCTGCCATTGAGAAGGTGGAGCCTGAGGTTGAAGATTTAGCCAGGAGGATTGTTGATAATCTTAACATTGATATTTCTTCTCCTGATGACAATGCTTGATGTAATTGACCTTTGTACTCCAGCTTCTGTAATAGAACACTAAACTTCTTTTTGAATGAAGATTGAATGAAGATTCTTTATTTTTTGTTGATGTCTTCTTGATCTGTCGAGTGCTTTTCTGGCTTTCGTTTGTGCTGTGTAAACAACTCGGTATATATAGATCGTTGTTTTGACAGACTTTCTTGATTTGACGAGTGCTTGTCTGGCTTTCGTCTGTGACTTGTAAGCAACTTTGCCTGTATTTCTTCGTCTTGTAAACAATTCAGGTTTAGGTAGATCGTTGTCTTGACAAACTTTCTTGATCTATCGAGTGCTTTTCTAGGCTTTCGATTATGCCGTATAAACAACTTGGTATAGATCGTTGTCTTGACAAACTTTGTGTTCTTGTTAGTGCTAAAAAGACTTAGGACGCGATCTCAAGTATCTTCAGCTTCTTCTCTTTGGCTTAACTCGAGATGTGGTCATCATTTGGTCCTTTCCCTGGTTGCAAAAAACATCCTAGGATCAACAATCAGCCCCCGAGCACTTCATGGTTGAGTTCTGGAAGCCTCGTCTTGTTCCTTCAGGTTCTGCCAAGTAGGTACAAGCGTCGTCTGAGTGCTTTCCTGAGCGAAACCATGTAGCGCTTCTTGGAATCTTATGAGTGTGGCCCACAAGCCTCTTGCTATTTGGAACAAGGAGCTAGAGGGTCTTGTCTTGAAATTGCTCTGATTTATGCTCAGGCTTAATTTCAGTCATTTTGCTTTTTGGTTCGGGTTTTAGCTTATTAGCTACCCTCATCGGTGGGCTCAAGCATCTTTTTAGCTCTTTTGCTCTTGGCCAGTATGCTCAGGTGTATTTTCAGCCATTTTGCTTTTTGGTTCGGGTGTTAGCTTATTAGCTACCCTCATCGGCGGGCTCAAATATCTTTTCAGCTCTTTTGCTCTCAGCCGGTATGCTCAGGCGTATTTTTAGCCATTTTGCTTTTTGGTTTGGGTGTTAGCTTATTAGCTACCCTCATCGGTGGGCTCAAGCATCTTTTCAGCTCTTTTGCTCTCGGCCGGTATGCTCAGGCGTATTTTCAGCCATTTTGCTTTTTGGTTCGGGTGTTAGCTTGTTAGCTACCCTCATCGGTGGGCTCAAGCATCTTTTTAGCTCTTTTGCTCTCGGCTGGTATGCTCAGGCATATTTTCAACCATTTTGCTTTTTGATTTAGGTGTTAGCTTGTTAGCTACCCTCATCGGTGGGCTCAAGCATCTTTTTAGCTCTTTAGCTCTCGGTCGGTATGCTCCTTGGAAACAACTCGAGGAAAGCCATAATAAGTATTTGTTGAGAAAGAACCATCTTTATTGATCATGAACATTGATAAGTCATAATAGTACATATGTTGTCGAGGAGCACCATCTTTATTGATCATGAACATTGATCTCTTGTGGCTTGTATATATATTCTTCCTTGAATTGTTTTCATGCGTAGAATCTTCTTAGCTGGCTGATGTGCCATGTATTGTTGACTTCTTTTCCGTCTTCAGTTATCAACTTGTATGTGCCTGGTCCGGTGACTTTTATGATGATAAAAGGACCTTCCCATGGACTGAGTAGTTTATGGCGTCCGTCAGTTTTTTATATTCTTCTTAGTACTAGGTCTCTGACTTATAATGATCGAGGCTGGGTATTCTTATTGTAGTGGTGTCTTAATCCTTGGAGGTATCTTGCTGATTGAAGGGTAGTGTTTACTCTGACTTCTTCTGTAATGTCGAGCTCTAATCTTCGGGTGTGTTTTGCGTCTCCTTCGTCATATTGTTGTATCCTTGGTGACGTCCAGATCAAGTCGGCAGGTAGTACGGCTTCTAGTCCATAAACTAGGAAGAAAGGTGAGTATCCGGTGGCTCTGCTTATTTGAGTCCATAGCCCCCATACGACCTTGGGTAACTCTTCAATCCATTTTGATCCATAGTCCACTAGTTCTTCATACAATCTTGGTTTTAATCCGGCTAGTATGAGTCCATTAGCCCTATCTACCTATCCGTTGGCCTCTGGATGTGCGACTGATGCGTAATCTATGCTGAAGCCACAGTCCTGTGCCCAACTTTGGAATTCTATGGCTATGAAGGGAGAACCCAAATCTGTGATGATTCGATTGGGACATGCCGAAGCGGTGCATAATGTCTTGGATGAACTCGACTGCTTTGGCTGCGCTGTATTTTGCGAGTGGTTTGTATTCAATCCACTTGGTGAACTTGTCAATTGCTACGAAGATATACTCGAAAACTGCCTTTTGCTTTCTTGAGAGGTCCTACTTGATCTAGCTCCCAGCAGGAGAAAGGCCAAGCGGGTGGGATGTAGATGAGATTGTGAGCTAGCACATGAGCTTGTCTTGTGAACATTTGACAACCTTTGCATCTTCTAACAAGTTCTTCTACGTCTTTCAAAGCGGTTGGCCAGTAGAATCCGGTGCAGAATGCTTTGCTGACTAGTGTTCTTGAAGCGGCATGATTTCCATAGCAACTTGAGTGTATTTTGTCTAGGATCTCTTTGCCCTCTTCAAATGAGACACATTTTAGGAGTACTCCTAATGATGCAGCTCTTCTGTAGAGCTTGTCTCCCACTAGGACGGAGTTCTTGCTTCTACGAACAACTTGGGTAGCTTCCTCTTTTTCCACTGGCAACTTATTCTCTTTGATGTAATCAATAAAAACCTGGGTCCATGAAGTGGTGATTACCAAAATCTGGGTGCCTTTAGCTGAGATTTTAGGGGTTATCTCACTGGGTTGTTTGATAGAGGAAGCTGATAACTCCTCTATGAATACACCGGGTGGGACCTTCGCCCTGTCTGATCCAAGCTTCACGAGGACATCTGCTGCAATATTAGAATTGCACAAGACATGTAGAATTTCTAATCCTTGAAAATATTTTTCGAGCTTTCGTATTTTAGCATAGTAAGCGCCCATGTTTTCTTTGGTGCAGCCCCAATCTTTGTTGACTTGATTGATGACTACTGCTGAATCACCGTACACGAGTAAACGCTTGATTCCGAGGGTAATTACCACTCGTAGCCCATGGATGAGGGCTTCGTATTCTCCTTCATTGTTTGTAGCTTGCCATAATATCTGAAGGATGTACTTGAGTTGTTTTCTGTCTGGAGAAATGAGGAGAACGCTTGCACCGGCTCTACCTAACTTGAGTGATCCATCAAAGTACATCTTCCAATGATCAAGGATGGTATTTGATATAGGTTGTTGAATTTCTATCCACTCGACAATAAAATCGGCTAGGGCTTGAGATTTAATTACCTTTCGTGGGGTGAAATCGATATTGAGAGCACCAAGTTCAACTGCCCACTTAGATATGCGCCCTGTTGCGTCTCTGTTGTGTAGGATGTCTCTGAGTGGGAAATTTGTCACCATGGTAATCTTGTGGCTTCCAAAATAGTGGCGAAGCTTGCGTGAAGTGATCAGGAGGGCGTAGAGTAGTTTTTGCACATGCGGGTACTGAATTTTTGATTCTAAAAGTACTTCGCTGATGTAATATATGGGGCATTGTACTTTATATACACGCCCTTCTTCTTCTCTTTCTACGACAATCATTGTGCTAATCACAGTAGAAGTTGCCGCAATGTGTAGCATCATGTCTTCGTATTTCTTTGGAGGTGTGAGAATGGGTGAGGAGGCGAGGTATGCCTTGAGCTTCTTGAAAGCTTCGTTGGCTTCTTCTGTCCACTCAAACTTGTCCGTCTTCTTTAGCAGTTTAAAGAAAGGTAACCCTTTTTCGCCGAGTCTTGATATGAAATGATTGAGGGCCGCCATGTAGCCTGTTAGTTTCTGCATATCTTTGACACTTCTAGGAGGGCCCATCTCTATTATGGCTTGAATTTGCTTAGCGCTTGCTTCGATTCCGCGATGACTGACCAAGAATCCGAGTAGTTGTCCCGAAGGAACTCTGAATACACACTTGTTTGGGTTCAATTTCACCTTCATCTTTTCAGGTTTTCGAAGGTTTGCTTTAAGTCTTCAATTAGTGTATCTAGGTTTTTTGTCTTTATTACTATGTCATCCATGTATGCTTCTACATTTTTGCCGATCTGATCACCAAGGCATGTTTGGATAGCTCTTTGGTAAGTGGCACCAGCATTCTTGAGTCCAAATGACATGGTTTTGTAGCAGTAGGCATCGAATGGAGTGATGAAAGATGTCTTACTCTGGTCTTGTTCCTTTAATGCGATCTAGTGATATCCTGAATAGCAATCAAGGAAGGATAATAGGGTAGATCCTGCTGTTGAATCAACTATTTGATCAATGCGTGGTAGCCCGAATGGATCTTTCAGGCAGTGTTTGTTGAGATCTGTGTAGTCGACACACATGCACCACTCGTCCGTATTCTTTTTCTGTACTAGAACTAGGTTTGCTAGCCAATCTAGATGGAGGATTTCTCTGATAAATCCGGCTGCCATTAGCTTTGTGATTTCTTTTTTAATTGCTGCCTTCTTGTCGGGTGAGAATCGTCATAGTTGTTGCTTCATAGGCTTGGAGCCTTCATTGATATCAATTTTGTGCTCAGCCAACTCTCTTGGGACACCTGGCATGTCGGCCGGCTTCCAAGCGAAGATATCTTTGTTGTCCCGAAGAAAGTTGGTGAGCGTGAGTTCCTATTTTGCCGAGAGGTGGGCGCTAATGGTTGCCATTTTGGAGGGATCACCGGTGCCCAGGTCGATTTGCTTGACGTCGGCTTCTTTTGGTGGTGCTAGGATGCTGGGTTTTTTAGCCGATATCCCTAGCTCTTCTGGACTCATTTCTGCTGCAACAGTGGCTATTTCTTTTCTTCCATCGGCGGCTTGTGCTTTTGCTGCAATTTGGATTGCCTAAACATCATAGTCAAAAGCGCGCTTCAAATCACTCTGAAGAGAAAGGACACTATTAGGCCCTGGCATCTTAAGCAATAGGTACGGATAATGCGATATCACCATAAATTTTGCTAGTGCTGGGCGCCCGAGGATTGCGTGATATGATGAATCGAAGTCTACAACTTCAAACTTGATGAACTCTGTACGGTAGTTCGAGGGAGTCCCAAAAGTAACCGGTAGAGTGATTTGTCCAAGTGGCATTGCTGCCTTGCCGGGTACTATGCTATAAAAAGGCGTGCTTGTTGGTGTAATCATCCCAGCGAGTTGTAGTCCCATCTTCCTTAGAGTTTCTAAAAAAATAATGTTTAGTCCGGCTCCCCCGTCGATTAGTACTTTTGTGACAGTCATGCTGGCAATAGTTGGATCTAAAACCAGTGGGTAATGGCCTGCGTTTCCTATGCTAGTCCATTGGTCTTCTCTTGAAAATTGGATTGGATACTGTGACCAATTGAGATATCTTGGTGTAGTCGGTTCTGCTGCCATGATGGTTCGTAATGCTAGCTTTTCTTGATGTTTACTTCTGGAATCTAGAACCCCGGCAAAGATTACTGCTACTGTCCCCCTAGATTTTTGGAATCCCTTGTCTTCGTGGTTGTCTTCTTTTTTCTGATTGCCTTCTTTGGTATTCTCCTTACTATCTTTTCTTATGTATCGATCTTTGAAGGTGTAGCAATCTCCGATGGTGTGATTTCCTTTGGGGTGCAAGATGCAACACATGTTTTCAATGTCATCATACCTTCTAGGTTTGGAAAACTTCCTTGATTTGTCAGTCACTGCTACGGTGTTGTCTGGTCCACGTTTTCTTTTCTGATGTCTGTTGTTTCGATGATTTTGCTTGTTCGGGTTGTATCGGTTGTTTCTATCTGGGAACCTTTCTTGTGTCTTTTCCTTTGTAGTAATCATTTTTTCCACTGTTCATCTGAATTATTCATTATTTCTTGGGTTTTCTTTGCAGAAGTCTTGAAATTGCCACCTAGCCATGATTCTGTGAGAGAAAGCTTCGATTACTTCTTGTTGGGTGATGTCATGTACTTGAGCTCGTAGTTTGCCAAATCGTCGATAGTAATTTCTGAGACTTTCACCTCCTTTCTGCTTGAGTCCTTTTAACTCTGCGTGGGTGATTGGGTGTGTAATGATACCCGCAAAATTTTCACAGAAAGCTCTTTGCAAGTCCTCCCAATTTCTGATTGATCCTGGATTCAATTTGTCGAACCATTGAAGGGGCATGGTTTTTAGGGCCATGGAAAAGAACAAGGTCTTGATGTCATCGTCTCCTCCGGCCAATTCAATCGATTGCGAGTAAATCCTGAGACACTGCCTTGGTTCGGTCTTGCCATCATACTTGGAGTGGTTGGACGGCTTGAACTTGTGAGGCAGTCGTATTGAAGCAAGTCTGTTTGCAAAATAGGGGAATCTATCGTGCATTCTAGCTTCTGTGTATTCTGATTCAGTGCCCCTTCTTGCCAACTGTTGTCTTGGTGAGAGTAGTTTTATGTGGCTGTCCGAGTAGGTGCTTTGCTTCTGGCCTTTCTTGGTTCTTCGACTCGATCGTTTTGACTATGGTTTCTTCTACTTTCTATGTTGTGACTTCCACTTGGTCTAAGTCTCTCGAAAGCGGACTTCCTTTGATTTTGATCTTCCTGCTCATGAGATGTTGACCTGTCATGTAGTCTTGAGTGGGCCCTTCCGTCGTGCGTCCTTAGGATTGTTGATCGAAGAAAGTCCCGGAGCTGTTCTTGTTTTTCACTGGGATGTGAAGTCGCCCTGAGTTCTTCTAGTGCTTCTCGGATCTTATCGTAGGGTGTATTCACCGCTTGTCCTTCTTCGACCTCTCGCTCTGATTTTCTCTATTGTACTCAGCTAGATCTAACTCATATCTGATCCAAGCTTCCTTGCACTGCTTAGCACAACGTTGACGTCCTTGTTTCAATTTGTTCTTTCTCTCTCTGGCTTGCCTCTGACTCTCTGGTCTCACCATCGTGCCCCTGGGTAAATGGTGATATGTTGGACTCAGATTCATCTGATGACCTGACGTCCGGGCGCTTCTGGGGGGACCAATGGTGATCGAGGACGGCGAACCATGAATACTTCTCATGCGTGAATTGCTCCGCTATCGTCATCGGTTTCCACACTGTCAGAGTAGTTGATAACTTTAGTAGAGGTTTTAAGGTCGTAGATCAAGTCTCCTTCTTGGTAGGGTAGAATTGCTGTTGTCGCATTATCGACTAGTTGGGTGCCGCTATCCTCAGGAATGGAACCTGGCCAGTGGACAATGCAGTCTTGAGATGTTATAGTTAACACGAGACCTTCCTGGGCTCCTTTCAGTGGCATTCTAAGCACCGGATCGATGGATCCTTCAGGACCGTGTCTGATAAGATGTTGCCATGTTGTGGAGTCCGAACGAAAGAGGACCCGACTTCTTGAAAAGACTTTGAGTGCACCCCGAGTTGTAGTCTTGATAGACCAAGGCCGCGTTTTTAAGCCCCATCGGAAAAGAACTCGGTTTCTCAGAAGAACTCGGATAAGACTCCATTTCGGATGTGGAACCTGAGTTTGAGTCGGATGCGCAAAGTCACGAGATCTGGATCGAATCGGACATCGCGAGTTGCGTGAATCTTCTAGTGAGTTGACCTGTCGTAGTCGCCGAAATAGAATGGTCTTCGTGGTGATTCGAATCTTCGAGGAGATGGCTTTGGACCTTGCCATTGTCGTCCGCCTCGCAGATCCATGAGCCGAAGATGAAAGTTGATCCCGTCGAGAAGATCATGTTGTCGAGGTCCATCGAGCTCTCGGATGCAAAGTCGCCGAAAGCCCCTACCTGGCGCGCCAGCTGTCGATGTTTAACCACCGATAGCCTGCCACGGGGGTACCCGGGGCAGTATGTTCGGGCTTCAGCGTATGCGGAACTCGACGGTTAACGCAAGAGACAGTCGATTTATCCTGGTTCGGACCCTCGATTGTTGATCGAGTAATAGCCCTACGTCCAGTCGACGTTAGCCTTTGTGTTGGATTAATTATAAAGTGTTGTGTCGTCTTGTCTCTAGGAACCCTACCCTCCTTTATATATTCAGGAGGTCAGAATCCTAGTCTGTTTACAATGAGAGTTCCTAGTAGGATTACAGAATAATACTACTACTAAGATTACAGGGGAAGAATTCTAGTTAGACTAGATCTTCTCCCTTCCTTGCGGGTATCCCATGGGTCCCACACCAACAGTACTCTTGTATTGTTTCTAAATACCTACCACAACCAGTATTAATATATGAAGGAAAAACTAGTTCAAAGTAAACATACATATTGTATGCCACCATGCAGACTAGCGACACATGTGCATACTTGAGCGATGAATATATATATTTTGAAATATAAAATTCAACATTGAGAGCACCTAAAAAGACTGTTTATACCATTCTAGCAACTAAGAATGCAATTTAAGACTTAAAGTATTTTTGTTAAAATAAAAAATCAGAGTTCTGAATAAGAGGTACACTAACTTTAGAGTTTTAACTTTAAATATAGATGCAAAAGTAATATAGTCTCCTAAGACCGAAAATTGAAAGCTAAAATCTAGATTCATGATGTTGCGACACAGGGCTATAACAAAAGTTGATAGAATTTTAAGCTAAGATTTAACCTAACCATAGACTAAATTAAAGACACACACTCAGATGTTTGCGATGCAAAGGGAGAAACTACGAAAATGAATAGAGAGACTAAGAGAGCATGTAAAGATAAGCAATTTCTATTGGGGTGTGTAGGTGCTAAATTTATCCATATTTAATATCTGTGACGCAGCATAAGATTTTAGGTTGTTTATATAGGAGAACGGGTTAATACTTAGACTGGTGTACAGTATGTATCCCAAGTGCATTGATGTACAAATACAATCGTTTCCGGTGATGAAGAAGAAGAAGAATCGATTGTTCTGTCGCGAACTGACTTTCGTTTCCTATCCCAGCCAGTAATTATGTCATGGAGAGCGGTTGTCGACTGTCGTTACGGAGGTAACAACGGAAAAGCTCCAAATTGCGCAGGCAAAAGCGCACCAGATTGTGCGAAACAGAGCAAGGGGATCAGGAATTCAGGATCAACGCGCACGCGCCATCATTAGTTGTTTCTCACGCCCTGAGACCAGGCTGGTTTAACCAGGATTCCAGGAACAAAAGGTGTTGCAGGGGTTGACCTAATAACCGGCCACAATTTAATCTGACCCCGGCTGGGGGGGGGGGGGGGGGGGGGGGGGGGGGGGGGGGGGGATTGAGAAGGAGCAGGAGAAACAAGAGGTGTTCTGGAGCAGATTGTTCATTTGCACTTCCATTCTTCCCGATTCCCTTGGTCTGCCCTGCCGTGAGATACAGTGGCAGTCACTGTACGGGGCCCGCTGCCTTGTTCTGTCACGCGCAATACACAGATTCATGGACTGAAGAAGTGAAGATTACTGTGTCTTCCGTGTACCTAATTCATGAATATACAAGCAGTATTGCTGTACCACACGTGGTCCCAGTGCTTACGGTACGTATCTACTAGACGATGCACTCGTGTGCCAGGATGGCTGGATGGGGCTGTTGGCCCGTTGCCCATGCGGGACAACATACGGAGTACAGTACAGAGAAAGAATCCACATGGTAACCTAGGCGCAGCCTCATCGGCTGCTATAGGACTCGTAAAGCAAAGGCAGGCTGCAGGCAAGGAAATTACGAGACGATATGGCACACGGCACGCCTCGCGCGCGCAGACAAAGACAGCAAAGCAAGGCCTAGAGCCAGCAGCGCGTCACGTCAATCTAGCATGCAAGGCGATACGCCCCGTCGTCCAGTCCGGGTTGGTTGTTCAAGCACGAATCACCCGTGGATGGTACGGTGGACCCGTCCGTCCTCTCCTCGTTTCTCTCCCACGTCAGGACGCCACGGCATCTCTCGTCGTCTCATCTCCACCGACGGGCCGACGACGCCGATGTCTTTGCTCGCTGCATATCTCAGCATCTCCTCCCGTGCCACGCGAGACGCGACCGCGGCCGGCCAGGACGCTGGACGCAGGAGGCAACGGCTCAGGGCCAGACGACAGCCAAGCGAGGCCTAATATCCCTGCCTACGCGATCCGTGTCACATCCTGCTTCGCGATCGCGGCCGGCGCGTCGCGGCGCGGCCAAGTATACCCCAGCGCGTCCAGGCGTCCAGCAGCTGGATCCAATGCTGCTTTTGCACGCCGCGCTCTCTGCCCCGATCGATCGATCAACGCCAAGACGGGTACGTGGTTCCCACGGCGGGAGTGGCGGGACCGGCCGGAGCCGTGACAAAACTCAAAAGGAAAAGTTCGCCATGTCTTGGCCAAACAGAGAAAGTAGACCAAAATGTGGCTCGCCGCCTAGGTCACGAAATGGCCGTCTTTAGCTTCGTCGTCGTGCCCTTCTTCCACGGACGCTGATCGGTTCATCAGTAGTACTAGTAGGTGCCATGGACCATGCGTGGTGGTGGTGGCCTCAGCTCTAGGTAACTGTCCAAATTGAAATAGTACATTATTATTGGTGGAAGGGACTGCAAAGGGCCCCACTAACTTAACATGTTGGCGTACGAGAGACCATTACTATCGAATACCTGCCTGTTCATCTGTACTATCGAATACTAAGCTGGTGAAGAAATAAACCACAAAACAGATCTTCTTTTTTTTTTTTGGCAAGGCCATTCCTATAAGGAACACGAAGGACAATCGTGAAATTGTGATCGGACTTGGGAGACGCGAGAGCCGCTCAGATCTCCACGGCGGGTGAGATGATCCTTCGCCGCGTCAGGGTGCTGCAGACATGGTGTGACCTGTGACAAATGACCTGACCATACAAGCAACCAACAACACACAGGAAAGGGAACACACCCTGGTCGTGGTTGCACGCAGTCTTGCCGCGTCCTTCTCCTCACCACCACCACGTGCAGGATAGCAACAGTGGCAGCGCACTCACGTCGTCGCAGCTGCAATCCGGCCTGCTCGGCCTGCCTGCGCTGCCTGCGCTGCAGCGGCAGCTCCGACTACCCCGGCCTGGCGCCCCCGCACTCGCAGCACGCACCGTCGGGGTCTCAGGGAAAAGGGTTCCAGTCCAGCAGGGCGCCAGGACTGCATGCCTTGCCTCGACACTCCAGCGGTCACAGTATCACTGTGCCGAAGCATAGCTGCACGATCAGATGAAACGAGGCGACGGAGACATCGTATAGCAACAGTGTAGTAATGACATGTTTCAAACTGGAAGCCCAGCATGGCGCGAACCCACACCCACCTGTCATCGATCTCCACATGAGAAAAGGGCACAGCGGAGCGGAATTGACCGTTCACGTGCACCTGTGGCCTGCCGTCACCATGCCGGAAGCCCGGGACAGAGCCAGCAGCGGCAGGGCTGAACCTGTGGCCTGTAGTGTTAGATTGATCTCCAATTCTAAACCGGGTCCAACGGCCCAGTTGCGTCTTTGATCTGTGCCCTGATCAGAGGCATCCAGCCCACTATGGCTAGAGGGCCCCTATCACACTACGTAATAAATAAAGGTGGGGCCGGTGGCTCAAGTCATGAGGTTCGCCTGAGCCGAGCTCCCCACCGAAACCTAAACCCTAATCCGATCTAGAGGGGCGTAGCTAGTGACGGTAAGCCACCAGCCGCGCCGCCCCGCTCCACCGACGTCGACGGCTTCATCGACCTCTTCCCCGAACGCCGTTGTCTGTGCGCAGACTTCACCGACGAACGAGATGGCCGATGTCTCTGGATCGACTCCCTCTGCGGTGTCAGGTTTGACACGTTCATCTTCTACCCCTCATTTTTTTCTCTGGTTCTACCTACTGTTACTGCACTAGTAGATATTCTAGGGTTCATAATTATATTCAACAGCAAGTAGACATACTAGTTCTATGCCTATAGACCCTGTTCAAAGTCTAACAATGATACCAGAGCCAACTAGATGTAGATCTAGCCTATCGGAATCCTCTATCTAGATGTAGATCTGTCAGGGGTAAGAAACAGAATAGATCTATTCGGATCTGAGAAAAGAAAAGGGTCACCGAACCCTAACCCTAATCGGGTGAAGAACAGAGAAAAGAAAGGGTCTCGGATCTCAAAGCCGAAACCTAACCCGCGAATCAGTCATGGGGAAGAACAACAGTGAACAAAACCCTAACCCTAACCAAACCCTAATCCCCAAATCGAACGAATTCAAGAAGAGAAGAAAAGAAAATCAAAGACAGGAGAGAGAAAGGGGCTTATCTCACAGATCTCGAATCAAAACCGAAAAAAACGAATCGGGAAAAGAAACCCTAACCCAAGAAAGAGAAAGGGGATGGTAGAGAAGGGGCTTCCTACCTGGGGCCCGGCCGTCCCGTCTTCGCCACCGGCCATCTCCATGGCCGACGCGTGGGATGAACTAGAGGCACCGATCGGGTAGGTCACGCCACCGCGTGTCTCCGCCTCAGGCTCAGGTGTTAAGGACACCACAGCGCAGCCCTTCGACGGTGGTGCGCTCATCCTCGGGTGGACGCACGCACCGGCAAAGAGGCGCGGGGTGGCGCCGCCACTTCCTCTGCCTGCCATGGCTGCTGTGCTGCTCCTTCTCTCTGTGGCGCTAAGGAGGAATGAGAAAGGAAACAAAGAGAAATGAAGCTAGGGTTACCGGGGACGCAGCCGCGCGCCGGTTTTGATCCTACGACATCGACGCTCGGTCGTCGGATAAAAGCGGACGGCTCATATTGCTTGGGCCGGAGGCTGGCCCAGGCGGGCGCGCGCGGCTACGCGGCTTTGCTGGCCTAGGCCCAGGTTGCAGCCTGGGTGCGGGCAGCGCGCGCAAGCAGAGTGGGCCGGGTCGTTTTGCCGGCTGGGCTGAAGGAACAGTGCAGATTTGAGTCAATTTTTGTTTTTTTCCAGTTAAAGTTTATTTGCTGGAAAATGGATAAATGGCTTAAAGAAAATAGAAAAGAGAAGTTTCATGTGGGTAAACTTCACTAAATTGAGATTATTTTTCCGCTGTGTATTTAAAGTTGTTGTTTTCTTTATTAAATTTGAATCAATGGAAGAATTTAATTTTGAAAAATAGATATATTTTTTAGTCTATTATAATATTGTTATTATTCTGACCAACGTTAATTAATAGCTATATTATGATGTTTTGTCATGCATTAATTTTATTTCTGCCCAACGGTGATGTAGAATTAGTGTAGAGGACAATTGTATATTTTAATTTTAACCAACGTTGAAACTAAGGCATGCAATTGCTATTATTATGTTTATGTTCTCACTCCATATGAATTGTGTTTTTAGGTAGATACAACTTGATGGGTTGTATCAAAGAAATCCCCACTCTCAAAGGTGACAACTACACGGAGTGAAAGAAAAAGATTGGCCTAGCCTTCATCTTTGCTGAGGTGGACTGGGTAGTCACCTCACCGTATCCCACTGAGCCTATGCACCGGTGAGGGAGACAAACGAGGCTGATGCCACTTGAGCAACCAGAGAAAGGGATTTTGTAGACCAAAAAATGTCCTATGACCTTGAACATAGGAAAATGGGTCACTGCCAACAAGAAATATTTGGCTGTGATAAAGAACACGATTGAGCCTGTAATTGTGGGCTCAATTCCAGAGTGTGACACCGTCACCGAGTACCTCGATAGAATAAAGAGTCAGTTCACTAGCTCTTCAAAGACATATGCTACCTAGTTGATAAAGCAGCTGATGACAGAGAGGTACTCTGGAAATGGTGGCATAGAGAGCACATACTAAGGATGAGTAATTTGACATCTAAGCTAAAACCAATGGATCTGGCTCTCAAGGAAGAGTTCCTTATCCATCTGATTTTTGCTTTCTTGCCAAAAGAATTTGACACTTTTGTTGTCAATTACAACATACAGCCCGAGAAGTGGGACTTAGAGAGGTTCATGGCTATGTGTGTGCAAGGAGGAGAGAATGAAAGCTGCCAATGGTGGCACTATAAATTATATGAAAGACAACACGAAAAAGAATAATAATGCTAACTCCTCCTCAAAGCCAAAAGAAAAGGGTCCCATGCTACATCAGTCTCAGCAGAATAAGTTTATAGTAGAGAAAGATCAGTGTCTCTATTGCAAGAAGACGAGATATTATAAGAAAGATTGTCCCGATTACTTAAAGTTGATCATGGCAAAGAAAGGTGAGAACATTATTACGTTCATAAATGAATCCCTATATGTACAGTATTCAAAATCTACTTGGTGGATTGACTCAGGTGCAACTGTTCATGTTGCTAATTCTTTACAGGGATTCCGTTCGACGAGGACTACGCAAAGAAGAGAAAGACACGTTAAAGTTGCAAATGGAGTTCGAACAGATGTCGAAGTCCTTGGCGATCTTTCTCTAGAGCTTGCTGATGACTTCACACTTTTACTTAGAGATGTATTTTATGTTCCCTCTTTACAGAGAAACTTGATTAGTGTTTCATGCTTGGACAATGATGGATATGATTGCTATTTTGAAAATGGCAAAAGATAACATTTAATAATGCATGTGTGTGGTCTTGCTATCTTACAAAATGAGCTTTATTTGTTATCACTACATGATGATGTGAATGTTGTATGCGATGATGGGAACGTTGTGTGCGACAATGAGAATGTATCCTCGTCTGTGGATGTAAACAGAAAACAAAAGAGAGCTCATGATGCGTTATTGAAATTATGGCACTGTCGTTTAGGCCATATTTCGATAGAAAGAATAGAAAGACTAGTTAAGAATGATATTCTTCCTCTATTAGAGCTCTCAGATTTAGAACAATACAGAGAATGTATAAAAGGAAAGTATGTAAAGAAAATTAAGAAAAATATCAAATAAAGCGCAGAAAATTTATAGATTATTCACATAGATATCTGTGGTCCGTTTCCTGTAAAGAGTGTGGATGGTTATACTTCGTTCATAACATTCACAGATGATTACTCTCGTTATGGCTACATTTATCTAATTAAAGAAAGAACAGAAGCATTGGATAAATTTAAGATATTTAAGGCAGAAGTTGAAAACCAACACAATTTAAAGATTAAGATAGTCAGGTCTGACCGTGGGGGGGAGTACTACGGTCGGCATATCCCATATGGTCAAGTTACTGGACCTTTTGTAAGGTTTTACAGGAGAATGGCATAGTAGCATAGTATTCTACACCGGACGAACCTCAGCAGAATGGAGTAGCTGAAAGACGCAATCGTACCCTGATGGATATGGTGCGCAGTATGATAAGTTACTCCACCTTAACGTTGAGCCTGTGGATGGAGGCGTTAAAAACCACCATTCATATTCTCAATAGAGTACCAAGTAAGTCGATGCCCAAAACACCGTATGAGTTGTGGACAGGAAGAGTACCCTCACTAAACCACTTATGTGTGGGGGGAGTCCTGTTGAGGCTAAAGTATTTAACCCAAACATTGTGAAGCTAGATTCCAAAACAGTAAGTTGTTATTTTATTGGCTACCCAGAAAAGTCAAAAGGTTTTTGTTTCTACTGTCCAGACAGACATACAAAGTTTGTGGAAACAAGACACGCTGTCTTCCTAGAGGATGAAATGGTAAGAGGGAGCATGGTAGCTCGATAAATTGATCTTGAAGAGAAGCGGGTGTATGCGCCACTCTAATGATTCATGAGCCATTTTTCTCACTACCTATTATCGCTGCACCTGTGGCAACAATGAATGACGATGAGGAACCTGTTCTTCAGAATCCTATAGAACCTATTGCTACATATGAGGGGGAGCAACAACAACCTCAAACAGAAGATGTGTCAAATAAGGAGGCCTCTAGAAAGTCTCAAAGAGTTAGAAAATCAGCTATTCCTGCTGACTATGAAGTATACAACACTGATAAATTTCAAATGGAGGATGATCCCACCTCATTTGAAGAAGCCATGAGAAGTGATCATTCATCAAAGTGGCTTAAAGCCATGAAAGATGAAATGAAATATATGAATGCCAATAAAGCTTGGGACTTGGAAATAATTCCTAAAAGAGTCAAAATAGTAGGCTGTAAATGGGTCTATAAAACAAAACTTGACTCTCAAGGTGTTGACACCGTTTTTTGCACGTGTCAAAATGATTGGAGTGGACTAATCGGCAAGGGGAAAGTTACTGTATACTTGATAGCCGATGAAAGCCAGCTTGTAAATATGGTTGCCGATAGCTGGTGATGGTCGATGGAGAGGTTGATTTAGACTCGGGCGTTGCCGATGAGGTTGAAGGTGTCATTGTCGATGCCGATGAAGGGAGGCTTGAAGACTACTGCCGATGAAACAGGGAGTATGCCGATGGGAAGGAGGACGGTGAGATTTCCATCATAATTGAGGCGGACAGGGAAATAGATAGGAGTTGATTTCCTTTTCTATATTTGTTAGAGTATGATTCATGTAAAAGTCACGTGTTTCCTTATATATGGGCTTGGTGTCCTAGTTGTGTTTGGTTGTGTCTCTTTAGATCAGGGTATAAATATGGAGTGAGAGGCAATGTAATTAGATATATCAATCAATATCAAAACCAATTTTTACTCCCATTTGCATCTACTTACTTTTCGGCGACTTCGTCAATTTGCATTATTTTCTCTTTACGAGTTCTCATTGATTCGGCGAGCTGCATCGCTTCAGTGCGACCTTCGGCGATCCTCGAGTTCCGCGTGAGTACCTCTTGGCCGTGACTTCCGGGCGTATCGCTGTTGTCAGGACCAAAGTGCTCGTATCTTCATCCTTGTCGATTAACAGGTCAAATCGACTGGCACGCCTTGGATATCGATTCGGGTATTAGCCCTTTGTGTTTGCAGATCCACTTTTACATCAACACATCTTTTGGCACGCCCGGTGGGACAAACCAATCCGATCAATATGTTCAATTCCGAGATCGATGCGGGGGAACATTATCGCGGTATCAGAAGAAGATCTTAAGGAAGAGCAGAGGCAGGCTATGGAAAAGGCCGTAGAAGAATACAGGCAGCTTTGTCTGAAATCGTTTAGCCTGAACAAGAGTGGACAAGTCATCCAGAAGCAAGATTTGCCGTTGCCTCGGCAGGTTACCTTTGACTCCAATCCAGGTAAACTTCAAGAGATGGTTAATTCTACAGTAAATCATGCTTTGATTAATCATTCCAATGTGTTGTCCAATACTATTCATAATGCTGTGGTTCGAACTCTCAAAGAAGGACAAGCGTCACCGCATTATGTTGGGCCTGCCTATCACCAACCAGAGCCGGCATCTGTCAATACTCCATCGGCTCCCTCGGCCGTTGTGGGTACAGAAGTTACTTCTTCTCCAGTATCGGTAGGCTTACCTAATATTCAATCTACACCGATACGATCAGATCCGATACTACCAGGAGGACGAATTCAGCTTAGTACAGATCTATCGGCATCAGCTATGTTAGGCCCTGTGTCTCAGAATAGCCAGATTCCTACTAATTGGTGGGGATATGGTATGCCTCCGGAGTCATCTGCTTTCAATCTTGGATTACCTCAAGTGTTTGACGCAGTAGGAAAAGCTCCTATACCATCGGCTGTTTCGCCGATGGCCCAAGTGCCTCAATATGCCACAGCAACTACTGTGCAACCAACTCCAGGGGGTTTCTAGATGCCTTTGGTTCAAACGCCCAGTTCAAATCCATCGGCAAGCTTACTGCCGATGCAGCAGAAAGCCCCTGTTATGAGTCAAACTGGGGTTCAGTTTATGCCTCAAGCTGGTTATAATTATCCAACAATGTCAGCAAATTACCAGCCATCGGTAAGTTTTGTACCGATGGGTTCTAATAATGGTTGGTCAGGACAGTTACCTGTTCAACATACAGTTCAGCAAAATCAACAGATTGCAGGGATTCAACAGGGTTATATGCAAGCTGGTGTCCAGAATCAAGCATCGGTAGCACAGTCGATGAATCCTTTTCAATTGGTTAATGGACCACAAGTAACGGCGAATATGCCAATTGCTGGAGATCATGGGCCATAAAGATATATGGAGGGATATCAGCAGGCACTTCCTGTAGAAATTCAGCTAGTTCGTCATCAGGAGGCTGATGCTTTTTGGACCGATAGGATAGCAGAAATTATGAAGGATCAGTTTGGGATAAAGCCCAAGGTCAATACTTATTCTTATCGGACTCCATATCCTCCTGCATATGATTTAATTCCTCTCCCAAATCGGTACAAGGTACCAGATTTCACTAAATTCTCCGGGCAAGATGACACATCAACAATGGAACACGTCAATCGCTTCATTATTCAATGTGGAGAGGCAGCTAGCAGAGATGAATTAGGAGTTCGATTATTTTTATCATCTTTGTCTGGATCGGCATTTACGTGGTTCATTTCATTACCACCAAATTCTATTATTACCTGGGCTGATCTAGAAAAACAATTTCATAAGTATTTCTTTGCTGGAATCCATAAAAAGAAGCTTACCGATTTAGTAAAATTGAGACGGCGCAATGATGAATCGGTAGAGAGCTTTGTGCAAAGACTACGAGATGTAAAAAATAAGTGCTACAGTCTGGTGTTGGATGATCGGTAGCTTGCCGATCTGGCTTTCCAAGGGTTATTGCCACATCTTAAAGACAGATATGCTTCTCAGGAGTTTGAAAGCCTCAGTCATCTTGTGCAAAGGATCTCTGATCAAGATACTAGGGTTTTTAAACCTAAAAAGAATTGGAGTAAAAAGGTATCATTTGTTGAAGAAGTAGGAGATTCTGATTCTGATGAAGAACCAGTTATCGGCTTAGCTGAGTGGGTTAAGAATAAAAAGCCGATATCTTGTCCCTTTGGTCAAAAAGAGCCAGAAAAGTTTACCTTTGATATCACCAAGGCCGACAAAATATTTGACCTTCTGCTTCAAGAGGGCCAAATTAAGCTGTCACCTAATCATGTGATCCCATCAGCAGAAGAGTTGAAGAAGATCTTGTACTGCAAATGGCACAATGCAACTTCACACAGTACAAATGAGTGCAAGGTGTTCAGGCAACAGTTACAATCGGCTATTGAATCTGGGAGAATTAAGTTTGGTACTTCCAATGCCTAAAGGCCGATGAAAATTGATCAACACCCTTTTCCAGCAAATACGTTGGAGGCCAAAAGGAAGACCAAGGTATTGACGTCCGAGGCTGCTGAGAAAAACGCATCAGTGGATCCCCAACATCGGATAACTACCGATGATGCAAAAAGTAAGGGTTTGCTGGGAGAAAGCAGTAGTTCCAAAAAACCTCCTCGACCTGGCATTGTGATTACTCATCAAAGGCAGCAGGAGGGTTGGCGTCAGCGTAATGATCGATATCAACAACAGCAAGAAGAAAGACGTCGGGAAGAATGGCATCGGCATAAAGATCATTGGAGGTGCCCGTTTTTTATCCATTGCTGGGAAGAAGGTATTAAATTGCCAACTGTTGAAAATTGCCCTGAGTGCAATGGTTATTATGGGGTCAATCGGTCAGAAAGAAGATTTCAACCTAGCAATCAGGGTTTATTTATCAATGAGCCGTTCAGAAGTAGAGCATCAGTGCATGATCGGCTGGGGGGCAGACTTAGTGTACATGAAAGGCTTGGTAAACGCGCTGGATATTTTCCAAGGAATCAAGAGGAGCTTGAGGAAATGGCAAATGCAAGAGTTCCCGATGAGGAAATATTCTACAGGGACCCTAATATACGCCGTGTAGAATCGACTAGGACCTGTTATCAGCCGGTTTGGAAAACCAAGTTTCCTCGATGGTGCCCGGAGGGTCTAACAAAGACACAGAGAAGGAGGATGCAACGTGAGCGTCAGGAGAATTTATACCAAGAGGAAAATTCCTCCAATGAGAGGTCCGGTCATCAGTAGTGGCAGGTAAAACACAAAAATAAGGGTCCATCGGCAGATGTTAATATGGTATTCATGTTGCCGATGGAATTTTTGGCACTATCTGATAATGAGGAAGAAGTTGTTCTCTCTGATCAAGTAGCTCAGTTGACACTAGATCCAATGATGGCTGTTTTTGAGAAACCTACCGATGACGAGAGACAGCATCTTAAGGCTTTGTTTGTGAAGGGCAGAGTTGATGGGCAGCCTGTGTCTAAGGTACTTATTGATGGAGGGGCTGCGATTAATATTATGCCTTATGTGATGTATCGGAAACTTGGTAAGGGAAATCAAGACTTGACCAAAACCGATATGATGCTGAAAGATTTTGAAGGCAATGTGTCACCGGCTAAAGGGGCAGTATGCGTTGAATTGACCATCGGCAGCAAAACCTTGCCGATGACGTTCTTTGTTATTAACGGCAAGGGTGCATATAATCTGCTTCTAGGGAGGGATTGGATTCATGCTAATTGTTGTGTTCCTTCTACAATGCATCAATGCCTCGTACAGTGGATTGGGGATAAGATTGAGGTTGTCCCTGGTGATTCTTCTTATATCATCGCATCGGCAGAGTCAGATACTTATGAGCGAACAAAATGCATATCAGGAGAAGTTTGGGAAAAAGAGTTCCTTAGAGTTGCTGATTATGAAATTCCATCGATCCAAGCAGTCGGTTCTGAAGAAGAGTTTTAATGGATAGGTTTGCCGATGATGGAAAATTAGGTCAAGGGTTCACATCGGCAGATGATTTAGTAGAAGTAGATATCGGTGATGGCGATAGGCCAAGACCTACTTTTATTAGTGCTAAGTTAGATTCTAAGTGTAAGCAGCAAATAATTGATGTGTTAAAAGAGTATAAAGATTGTTTTGCTTGGGATTATACTGAGATGCCTGGGTTAGACCGATCGGCAGTTGAACATCGGTTACCTATCAAATCTGGATTTTGGCCACATCAGCAGCCAGCGCGCCGATGCAACCCTAATATACTTCCTGATATTAAGGCCGAAATAACTAAATTAATTGAGGCAAAGTTTATTCGGCAATGTCGATATGCAGAGTGGATCTCTAATGTGGTTCCTGTTTATAAGAAGAATGGAAAGCTTCGTGTTTGTATTGATTTCAGGAATCTCAATAAAGCCACACCGATGGATGGCTATCCAATGCCAATTGCTGATTTGTTGATTGATGCTGCAGCCGGACATCAAATTATCAGCTTCATGGATGGTAATGTAGGCTACAATCAAATATTCATGGCTGAAGAAGATATTCCCAAGACTGCTTTCAGATGTCCAGGTCATGTGGGGTTGTTTGAGTGGATAGTTATGACGTTTGGTTTGAAAAATGCCGGCGCTACTTATCAGAGAGCTATGAACTTTATTTTTCATGAATACATCGGCACATTAGTAGAGATCTACATTGATGATGTGGTGATTAAGTCTGGAGATATCACAAAACATCTAGCCGATCTATGAAAGATACTGGAGTGTATAAGGAAGCATGGATTGAAGATGAATCCTAATAAATGTGCATTTGGTGTATCGGCAGGTCAATTCTTGGGTTTTATGGTGCATCAGCGGGGCATCGAAATCAGTAGGAAGTCTATTGATGCAATTAACAAGGTGGTTGCTCCTGCCAATAAGACTGAATTGCAATCTTTGATCGATAAGATTAATTTCATTAGAAGATTCATATCTAATCTGTCGGGTAAGATCAAGGCTTTCAGTCCATTACTTAAATTGAAGGCCGATCAGGAATTTGTATGGGGAGCTGAGCAGCAGTTAGCCCTCGATGAAATTAAGAAATATTTAACAAATCCTCCAGTGCTAGTTCCACCTCAACACGGGAAGCCTTTCAGGTTGTATTTGTCAGCTGATGATACTGTTATTAGTTCAGCTCTTATTCAAGAATTTGAAGGGAAAGAACGTGTTATTTATTATCTGAGCAGAAGATTAGTGGATGCTGAGACAAGACGACGTAGTCAAGTACATGCTGTCAATGCCGATATTAAGTGGTAGAATCGGCAAGTGGATTTTAGCATTATCAGAATTTGAACTACGTTACGAATCGACCAAGGCAGTTAAGGGGCAAGTTATGGCTGATTTCGTTACTCAGCATTGTAATACAGTGGACTCTCTGGAGATTGCCCCTTGGACACTTTTCTTCGATGGTTCCACATGCGGTGAAGGAGCAGGTATCGGCATTGTGTTGATTTCACCTCAAGGAAGGAAGTATGAGTTTTCATTGCCGATTGTTGCTACATCGACAAACAATCAGGCTGAATACCAAGCCTTGATAAAAGGGTTAGAATTACTGAAGGAGATACGTGCCGATGCTGTTGAAATCTTTGGTGATTCTATGCTAGTTATAAATCAATTGACTAGAATTTATGAATGCCGAAGGGAAGCTTTGATTTCGTATTATGAAAGATGTTTGCAATTGTTGAAAGGATTTAGAGATTTTCGTCTTGAACATATCTCTCGGTTGCATAATGAGGAAGCTAATCGACTAGCTCAGCATGCTTCAGGGTATCAGCCTATTCAGGAAGTGCTAACATCGGCAGTTGATACCGATGACTGGAGGAAGGAGGTTGTCGATTATTTAAAGGATCCATATAGAAAGGTTGAGAGACGTATAAGGTTCCAAGCTACTAAGTATGTGCTCCTCGATGATGAATTATATTATCGAACTATAGATGGAGTTTTACTTAGATGTGTTAGCAGTGATGAATCAAAAAGCTTGATGGGTGAAATTCATGAAGGAGTGTGTGGGGCGCATCAATCGGCTTTCAAGATGAAGTGGATGATCAGAAGGAATGGGTACTATTGGCCGACTATTCTTGAAGATTGTTTTAAATATTTTAAAGGATGTCAGGGGTGTCAAAAGTTTGGTAATATTCAAAGAGCGCCTGCATCGGCTATGAACCCTATAATCAAACCGTGGTCGTTCCGGGGATGGGCTATTGATCTCATTGGTCAGATTTATCCGCCATCGAGTAAAGGACATAAATTTATTCTGGTTGCTACCGATTATTTCACAAAATGGGTTGAGGCAATTCCTTTAAAAAAGGTGACATCGGTTAATATGATTGATTTTGTGAAAGAGCATATTGTCTACCGATTTGGTATTCCTCAGACTATCACTACCGATCAGGGCACTATGTTTATATCAGGAGAATTTGATGAGTTTGCTGTAGGTATGGGAATTAAAGTTTTAAATTCTTCTCCATATTATGCTCAAGCTAATGGTCAAGCTGAGGCTTCTAACAAAGGGATCATCAAACTCATTAAGCGCAAAATTGAAGAAAATCCTAGGAGGTGGCATACAGTATTAAATGAAGCCTTGTGGTCATATCAGATGTCATGTCATGGTGCAACCAAAGTAACGCCTTATCAGTTAGTATATGGACACGATGCAGTATTGCCTTAGGAAATTAAAATTGGCTCTAGGCGAATACGTTCTCAAAATCAGCTGACAGCCGATGATTATAATACCCTTATGAAGGATGAGTTGGAAGATGTGGCGGGTCATCGGTTAAGGGCTTTAGTTAGCATCGAAGAAAATAAGAAAAGAGTAGCCAGATGGTATGACAAGAAGGTGAAGATAAAGGAGTTTGCCGATGGAGATCTGGTCTGGAAATTGGTTTTACCGATTGGGACTAAAAGTTCAAAGTTTGGAAAGTGGTCTCCTAATTGGGAAGGTCCATATCGGATAAATCAGTCTGTTCCTGGTAACGCATATATTCTAGAAACCCTCGAAGGGGTTGTGTTTCCTAGAGCATTAAATGGAAAATATTTAAAGAAATATTACCCTAGTATCTGGATGGATGCATAAAAGTATAAGTGCCGATAACAGTCCTATCGGCTAGAATTATGCAAGGATGTCAATGTCTCATAAAGTGCCGATACAATAAACAAGATTACAAGTTCAACAAGGATTAGATAGCTAATATCGCACGCAGGCGAATCTGCTCGGCTTCCTCCATTTCTTTGATATCGTCATCGGCAGTACCCTCCACAGGCTTAAGTTTTTTCTTCATGGCCAAAGCTTTGCGAGCCTGGATATCTCTTTCTTGCTGAAGGGCTTTGATGGCATTGGGTAGCTGGCTTTCTTTTTGTTGAGCATGAGTTAAGGCTGCATCGACTTCCTTCAATTCAGCCAATAGAGCCATCTTCCTTGCTGATAAATCCAAGATTTTCTGCTTAAGTTCAGCACTCGAAGTCTGCAAGTTGCTGATGCCCTTGTGCTTCTCATCGGCAATTTGTTTCAGTTGTAGCATCTCTTCTTTGAGTTGAGCCTAAGCTGCTCTATCGGCAATACGTTGAGCAGCCCGTTGATATTGTAGTTGGCGACTCTCTAAATGGGCTGCTGGGAAGAGTACTTCTTCAACATCGGCAGGGACCTGGCCACGGATTGTTTTGAAAATTGCCTTTGCGGGGTCCGAGTCATCTACCAGTTGGGCGGTATCCTGCTGTAGCAAGTTCAGGAGAGCTTCCAACCTGGACTTAGTTTCTGCCGATATTGTTCCCAGTGCAAGGGAAGAACTTGTTTCCTCTCCATCATCGTCAGAGACGTCAATAGCAAAGGAGAATAGGCTGTTTGGGGAGTCTTGTTCCTGAGGAAAAGGAAAGGAGGTCAGTTAAGGATAAGTATGAGTATTGTAAATTAGCTAGGTTAATCGGTTTACCTGTTTCAAGGCGATTTCCTGTGCTTGACTAGAGGAAGCAACCTAGAGTATGTCGTGTGGGGGATCGGTTGAGCTTGCCGATGGGATATACTCTGTGACTTCATCGGTGGTTGGCTCTTGAGGTATGATGACCGATGACATTGGGGCAGATGTAGGGATCGGCATGGACCTTTGTCGTTTTGGCTGTGCTTTAGCATCTGTTAAAGCTTTGCGCTTTGCTTGGGCATCGGCAACGATTGGCTGGAGGGCATCGACACTTGTTGATTGTGAAGCTTGGACATCTGGTACGCTTGCCGATGTACCCAATTGTTGCTGCAAAACAAGTGTAAGGTATGATATTTAACAGATAAAATGTAAAGTTAAGAAGATACCTCTGAAGGTTCGTCAAAAGAAGTGGTGCTTGATATCGGGGGAATTGCCGATGACGATCCAGCAGCAGCTCTTACCCCCTGGTGATTAATGTTAATATAGTTTGTGATCGGCATGAGTAGAAATAAACAAGGTTGTTACCTTGAATGCCTTGACCAAGGTTGTAGCAGCAGCCGATGGAGTGGCCCTGGCTGTAGCCAATTTGGACTTGGAGGTGATGGTCTTGGTACGGATCTTCTGGTGAGTCAAAGCGGCTAAGGTGGGAGCGTTGTAGCCGATCGGTGATATTGGGGAAACAGGCCGAAGATCGAAGAGTTTTCCACTTTTGCTCATAGTTGGTGCTGGGTTGTTAACCTGTCACGAGAGAGTTAGTTACCGATATATGAAAGGAAAAAGCGGAAGGGAGCTAAAAGGAACTTACTGCATCATCAGGAATGGCGTATTCAGGGTCGATCATGTGCCGATATGTGTGAACAGATGTTGCAAACAGTTGTTCCTTCCACTCTCGACACCATTGCTTATATGACTCGGTGATGAAAGATACTGGCGTCCAGGTGGATATATCAACATCTGTAGTATCGGCATCGGGGGAGAGTTGTACTACCTTGTTCCAATCTGTTCCGCAGGTAATTGTTTTCCTGGGTTTGATCACATCGGCAAAGCAAAGTTTGATTGGCAGTTGCCCAAAAGCCAATTGACGGGATACTGCCGATGGGTTGTAAAATTCATACGTAATGCTAGTGTTTTTCCCGCTACCAAATGTATTTACCGGGATTACCCTGGGAGTAATGATGGCCATCATGAGTTCCTTATCCTGATTCAGAGTGTCATCGGCAAAGTTGAAAAGAAGGGGGAATCTGTTTTCTTCGTCAATATAAGGTACCCAGGCCCTATGATCACGAGAAAGACCATTGTAGAGGCTCTGGAAGAATCTACCGATCTGGTCTTCATTGGCCTCTATTCCAGGAAGGACAATTATGGCTTCACCAAAATTGAGGGGTGAGCGTGTTGCTGATTCATCATCCCTAAGCACATGGTCTTCAGCAATTTCTCGTGGGAATTGTTGGGCAAAAAAGTCCCATTGCAGACGTTTGTGCATATGGGCATTCAGCTACATGTTGATAAACCACCACGGGCCTCCTAGGTTGCCGATGGGTTCGCCAAGCAAAAGTTTCTGAGACACTTGATGAAGAAGATGATAAGTGGAGCTCAGAAGGTATCGGCCAAGAGGAAACCTTACACCATTAGCCAAAAGTTCAGCTGCGGGGAGGAAGGCGTTGGTTGGTCCTACTGATCGACCATAGAAGATAAATTTTTCTAACCACATATTTAAGAATGTGGCATGTTCCCTCTGGTTAAGTGTCCCAGTCTTCTGGTATTCTTGAATGTATCCCGTCCAATCGCCGATGTTGCGGGTATTCACCCTATATTCAGATTTTCTACCATAAATGGAGCCTTCATCGGCAGTTGAAATATCCAAGCCAGTGAGCATGTGGACATCGGCAAGTGTAGGAGTAGCTGGGCCATGTCCAAACATAAAAGTGTTTGTTGTGTCTGACCAGAAGTAAGCAGCTGCAATCATCATCGATTCATTCTTCTGCATATCGGCAATAGATAACCTAATGCATTGGTCTAACTTCTGTTCTGCCCGGTATACTTGCATCGATCTATTAACCCTCAAGTACCAATCTTTCCACCCTTTGGTGGTTTTGGGCCAAGATCGAAATATGTCTTTCCATAAATTCAGAGAGAAATTTTGGGCTCTAAAGGGGATTCTGTTAACCTCTGCATTAATCAGATCGGTTGGATCTGGGTTGCCCATTGGTCCTAGGCATTGGACATGCGGCTGATCGGTTGGAATAACTAATTTGTTGCGCAGTTCCTAAGTTTGAAGGATCCGGAGAACAAAAGAAAGAAAATCACCAACTATATGGATTTGCAAAAACTAGGGGAATCAAAGTAAAGGTAATGGAAGTGGAGCGAACCGTGGGGACGTCAAAGTTGATTGCCATTATCTTGAGGAAGATGAGGGCACGAGCCGGAGACTTGAGGTAACGCTGGAGAAGGGTTCTTGTTGGTTGAGGTCGTGCAGTGGTTCGTCGGAGTCGCCGCCGGAAAGAGAAAATGTCAAAGATTGGAGTCTGAGGGTAGAAGACGAGTGTTCCGGAGGAATCTATTTATAAGCCACTTGGAGTAGGGGTATTTTGGACTTATCTCTAAGCCGCGCACATGTAGGTCGAAGTGGTTCAGATGGATATGGTAACTATTCGCACGATAATCAGGGGATTGTACAGATGGGTTGATGGCAAGTAATCATGACTTGGAAGAGATATCGGTACAGGATATTTTAATTTTGAAAATAACAGCATTATCATGTTACGATCTTGCCGATGGGTTATTGTTTCGGTATCTTAACCATAATCAAGGCAAGAGTGGTTGGCGATTGTGCGATATTTACTGAAGTGCGTGAATCAGGATTAGATTTGATTGGATTTGATAACAGATCAGGTTTTGGCTTGGAGAATGAGTTACGGTAATCTGGAGTAAATTTTGGAGCATTAATGGTTTTATACTCCGAAATTGGGGGGCATGTGTTGACACCGTTTTTTGCACGTGTCAAAATGATCGGAGTGGACTAATCGGCAAGGGGAAAGTTACTGTATACTTGATAGCCGATGAAAGTCAGCTTGTAAATATGGTTGCCGATAGCTGGTGATGGTCGATGGAGAGGTTGATTTAGACTCAGGCGTTGCCGATGAGGTTGAAGGTGTCATTGTCGATGCCGATGAAGGGAGGCTTGAAGACTACTGCCGATGAAACAGGGAGTATCCCGATGGGAAGGAGGACGGTGAGATTTCCATCGTAATTGAGGCAGACAGGGAAATAGATAGGAGTTGATTTCCTTTTCTATATTTGTTAGAGTATGATTCATGTAAGAGTCACGTGTTTCCTTAGATATGGGCTTGGTGTCCTAGTTGTGTTTGGTTGTGTCTCTTTAGATCAGGGTATAAATATGGAGTGAGAGGCAATGTAATTAGATATATCAATCAATATCAAAACCAATTTTTACTCCCATTTACATCTACTTACTTTTCGGCGACTTCGTCAATTTGCATTATTTTCTCTTTACGAGTTCTCATTGATTCGGCGAGCTGCATCGCTTCAGTGCGACCTTCGGCGATCCTCGAGTTCCGCGTGAGTACCTCTTGGCCGTGACTTCCGGGTGTATCGCTGTTGTCAGGACTAAAGTGCTCATATCTTCATCCTTGTCGATTAACAGGTCAAATCGACTGGCATGCCTTGGATATCGATTCGGGTATTAGTCCTTTGTGTTTGCAGATCCACTTTTGCATCAACACAAGGGAATATAGAGAGATATAAAGCACGACTTGTGGCAAAAGGCTATACATAAAGAGAAGGGATTGATTACAATGAGACATTTTCTTCAGTCTCATGTAAAGATTCATTCAGAATCATAATGGCATTAGTGGCATATTACGATTTAGAATTACATCAGATGGATGAAAAGACGACATTCCTCAACGGGGACTTGGAGGAGAATGTTTATATAGCACAACCGAAAGGTTTTGTCATGGAAGGAAAAGAACGAATGGGATATCGCCTAAAGAAATCTATTTATGGATTAAAACAAGCTTTAAGACAGTGGTACTTGAAGTTTGATAAAACAATGAGGAATTTTGGGTTTAAATTGAGGACAATTGTGTCTATGCAAAGTTGAAGATTGGAAAGTTTATCTTCCTTGTTCTGTATGTGGATGATATCTTACTTGCTAGTAGTAATGTCAGTCTACTACTAGAGACAAAGAAGTTTTTGTCCTCAGAATTTGATATGAAAGATCTTGGTGAAGCCTCGTTCGTTCTAGGGATCGAGATTCACCGAGATAGAAGTAAAGGGGTATTAGGACTGTCACAAAAGGCATACATAGAAAGAATTTTAAAAAAATTTAGTATGCACAAATGTAGTCCCTCACTTGTTCCTATAGTCAAGGGTGACAGATATGGGAATTTTCAATGCCCCAAGAACCAATATGAGATCGATCAAATGAAAGCGGTTCCATATGCTTCAGCTGTCGAAAGCTTGCAATATGCTCAAGTATGTATGAGCCCTAACTTGGCATTTGTTACCGGGTTACTTGGCAGATTCAGAGCAATCCTAGAATAGAACACTGGAAATTAGTAAAGAAAGTCTTGTGTTATTTTTAAGGAACGAAATGCCTCATGATGACATATAGAAGATCTGATTCACTCCATATAGTGGGATATTCAGATTCTGATTATGCGGAAGATGATAGAAAATTCACGTCTAGATATGTATTCACTCTCGCAGGATGAGCTATTTCATGAAAAAGCTCAAAGCAAACCGTCACTGTATCGTCCACAATGTATGCTGAGTTTGTAGCGTGTTATGAGACAATGGGGTAGGTGAACTGGCTAAAGAAGTTCATACCCGGTTTGAAGGTGGTTGACGACATCTATAGACCACTTAAGTTATACTGCGATAATAATCCGGCAATACAGTATGCTTATAATAATAAGTCAAGTGGTGCTGCCAAACACATTGACATAAAGTATTATGTTGTGAAAGATAAAGTCCAGGATCATGTCATAAGTCTTGAGCATATAAGTACCGAAAAGATGCTCGTGGATCCGCTTACAAAAGGCTTACCACCAAACGTGTTCAGAGAACATGTAGCCGGCATGAATTTAAGAGAAAACATATAATTCCTGGATAAAAGAAGGCACAAAATTAAGTATCTATTTCAGAACAGAGTGGTGTGTTGTAGTTGTTAAATCTATCGGCAATTGGCTGTGACGATGAAACATGCTCTATGCGCTAATCTGTAATAGAATGAACAAAAGTAAATGATATAAAATTGAAAAATGGTAGGAGATCAAGGGGGCATTGTTAGATTGATCTCCAATCCCAAACTGTGCCCAACAGCCCAGTTGGGCCTTTGATCCACGCCCTGATCAGGGGCGCACAGCCCATTATGGCTGGAGTGCCCCTGTCACACTGCGCGATAAATAGAGGTGGGAGGCGGCGGCTCAAGTGACGAGGTTCGTCTGAGCCGAGCTCCCCACCGAAATCTAAACCCTAATCCAATCTAGAGGGGCGCAGCCAGTGACGGAAAGCCACCAGCCGCGCCGTCCCGTTCCACCGACGTCGACGGCTTCATCGACCTCTTCCCCGAATGTCGCTGCCCTTGCGCAGACTTCACCGACGAACGAGATGGCCGACGCGTCTGGATCGACTCCCTTTGCAGTGTCAAGTTTGACACGTCCATCTTCTACTCCACCATTTTTCTCTGGTTCTACCTACTGTTACTGCACTAGTAGATATTCTACGGTTTATGATTCTATTCAACAGTAAGTAGACATACTAGTTCTATGCTATAGACCTGTTCAAAGTCTAACATGTAGTACTAGGGGATAGCAACAGCGGGAGGAGCTCAGCTCAGCAATGCCGATTCGTACGTGTCGCCCCTCTGAGCCCTGACCTGACGCGTTGGCGCTTTGGTGTCACCCCTGCCGTAGCGCAGTTTGTACAGGACCAGTGCTTCGAAAAACTAGCCATTCCGGAGCCATTTCTGGAATTGTTTTCAAAAGGAACGATTCTTAAAAAAGAAACTAGCAATTCCAAACCATTTCGGCAACTTGAGCTTCCGTACGTGGACTTAAGAACTCAACTGGAAGCTCAAACAGCTTGATTTGATTTGTACATGGGACAGAGATTACAAGGCCCAACCAACTCACCATACGTAACAGTGGTAATCTAGCTAACGGGAACATGCACAAATCACACCTTCCTTACACACACACACTGATACCGCCACGTTCCAACGCTTCACTGAAACGAACAGGGATGCTACAAAGTACTACTATCTGTACGATCAATTCTGGCAATTGCACTTCTAGATACTAAGAAGATCCTGCTGTGGCGGCGAGTCATGTGGCCCTTCCTGCTGCTGCGGCTGCTTCTCCCCCGGGCTCCCATCCTCCTTCGGCTCGATGACAAGGGGCACGTCAATGGACGTGGATGTCGAGCCGGGCATGTCGGCCAGTATCTGCACGACCTCTCGCATCGTGGGGCGCTCGACGCTCTGCTCCGCGACGCATAGCATGGCGACATAGAAGACATGGGTTAGTTCATACAGAGGCACCGTCGAGAGCCGGGGGTCGGCGATCTTCATCACGCCTTCCTTGCTCGACCCGGTCACCATCCGCACCCACTGCACGATGTCCACGCCATCTCCAAACTCTCCGACTGGCTTGCGACCCGTGATGAGCTCGAGCAACACAACGCCGAAGCTATAGACGTCGCTCTTCTCGTCCACCTTGAGCGTGTAGGCGTACTCTGCAGGACATAGAAAGCGAAGCCACATATGATCACAGCCAACAATTCCCAGTGATGATCCATTAAAACGACAAAGCGACGAAATGCAGCAATCAGATGTTTCAGGGGATGTACGATGCGTCTGGTGTGTAGGACACAGTAAAAACCAATAATAAGTGCATACGGGAACCCATCCTGTTCAAAATTTCCGCACGACAAACAGAACCAGTCTAAACATGTTCGTACTACTCCGTATAGTTATATATATAACGCAGGTGGCACTGTGAATTCAGTATCAAAAACAGGACATTGTAAAAAACCTTTCAGATGGTGTAGAAGATTTCAGCAGTGAATTCACAGGACAGTGACATGGAAAAGTCTGTACAGTGAGCTGAGCAGGAGTATACTAACAGTGGAGCACAAAATAACTAAGGTGGTATTTAAATTGAGTAAAGTTCAGAGACGTCGTATCGGGTGTCACATTGAGGTGTTATATTAGAGTGTTTGGATAATAATAATAAAATAAATTACATAAGTCATCGGTAATCTACGAGACGAATTTATTAAGTCTCATTAATTCGTCATTAGCACACGTCAATGTAGCATAACATTGTCCAATCATAAACTAATTAGGCTTAAAAAAATTCATCTCGCAAATTAGTCATAATATGTGCAGTTAGTTATTTTTTAGTTTATATTTAATATTTTATGTGTCCAAATATTTAATGTGACGTAGAGTAAACTTTAGGGCCATGTTTACTTCGTCCCTTAGTGATTTGTGAAGAAAATGTACCAGGAGCAATGTAGCCGTACGAGCCGGCGATGGCGGACATGCACTCGGAACCACCGGCGTTGCCGCGGAGGAACTTGGCGAGGCCGAAGTCCGCGACGTGGGCCTCGAAGTCGGCGTCGAGGAGGATGTTGTTGGACTTGACGTCGCGGTGCAGGATCGGCGGCGAGCAGTCGTGGTGCAGGTAGCACAGGCCCTTGGCCGCCTCCACGGCGATCTTGAACCGCGTCGCCCACTGCAGGTGCCCGCCCTTCTTGCCGTGGAGCACCTCGCCGAGGCTGCCGTTCGGCATGTACTCGTACACCAGCAGGTTGGTCTCCCGGTTGGCCGCGAAGCCTAGCAGCCGCACGATGTGGCGGTGCCTGATGCGCCCCAGCGTCTGTATCTCCGCCGAGAAGCCGTAGTCGTCGTGCGCCGCGCCTGCGCGCCCGATGGCCGGCAGCCGCTTGACGGCCACCACGGCGCCTCCCGGCATCGCGCCCTTGTACACGATCCCGGACCCGCCCTTGCCGATGACGTTCTCCTCCTTGAGGCAGTCCAGCACGTCGTCCACGGCGAAGTCGAGACGCTGGAACGCCGTGAGTCCGCCACGCGCGCGCCTCGGCGGACCGCTTCAGCGACCGCGCCTTCAGCACGGCCGCCGCCGCGAAGATGATGGACAGCGCGAGGAGGCCGAGCACGAGCAGGAGCTTGGACGTCGAAGAGAGGGAGCCGAAGGCCGAAGTCGCGACGCCGTGGGAGCGGCACGGGGAGAGGAACGCCCCGCAGAGCCCAGTGTTGCCGGCGAAGGAAGTGGCGTTGAAGTAGGCAAACTGACCGGTGGACGGGACCTCGCCGGAGAGGTTGTTGTAGGAGAAGTCCACGGCTGTCAGGCTCTGCATTCCAGCGATGGCAGGCGGAATCTCCCCTTCGAGCGCGTTGTGGGAAACGTTTAGGTAGTTGAGGATGCGGAGGCTGGCGAGCTCCGGCGGGATGCTGCCAGAGAGCTTGTTGCTCGAGATATCGAGGAACGTGAGCAGACGGCATCTGCCGATCGCCGGGGGCACCGCTCCGGAGATCAGGTTCCCAGAAAGGTCCGCCTTCGAGAGCTGCTGTAGCTTCCCGACCTCCGGCGGGAGCTCGCCGGACAACCTGTTCCCGGCGAGCAGCAGCTTCTGTAATCCCAAGAGTCCACCGATACCGGTAGGCACTTGGCCGGTCAGTCGGTTGTTGAACAGACTCAGCTCTCCGATCGACGAAGACACCTTCCCTCCGTCCAGCCGGAGCTCACCAGAGAGCAAATTGTCGTGCAGCTCTACCTGCGTCAGGTTCGGCAACGTGAACAGCTTTGCAGGTATCGTCCCGTTGAGAAAATTCTCTCCCAGCCGAATCCTCGTCAGCGACGGACACCCCGCGAGCCCGTCCGGAATGTCGCCGAATAGCGAATTGCCCAGAGCGATGAACGTCTCCAGCCGCTCGCCGGCGCACAGCTTGGATGACAGAACGCCGGTGAGCTTGTTAGTGCTCACGTCGACGATCCTCAGCCCGGTCGCCGCCACGCCGAGGTTCGTGGGTATCCCGCCTGTGAAGTTGTTCTCCCACAGCTGCAGAACCTCGAGGTTCGGCAAGTCGCCGATGAACTCGGGAATCTCACCGGCGAGGCGATTCCGGAAGAGGTTCAGCAGGGTCAAGTTCTTGAGCGACGCGAAGCTCGCCGGGATCTCCCCGACGAACAAGTTGTTCGACAGGTCGAGCGATTTGAGCGCCCCCATTGCACCTATCTCCGTCGGGAGCCTCACAGACAGAGCGTTGATCTGAAGAAACAGAGTGTCGAGCGACGTCAAGTTCGCCACTTCCGGAGGGATCTCCCCGGAGATGCCGCAATTCGCCATGTCGAGCCGGACGAGCGCCCGCAGCCTCCCGAGCTCGGGCGGTATCCCGCCGGTGAAGTTGTTGTAGTAGCCGAGGTACAGCTCCCTCAATGTCGTCAGGTTGCCGAGCTCCTCCGGTATCTCGCCGGTGAGCTCATTCCCGGAGAGGGCCAGGTACCGGATGCGGCTCCACTGGCCGTAGGTCCTCGGGATGCTGCCGGAGAAGAAATTGCCGCCGAGGTGGACGTGGACGAGGTCGGTGAGGTTGGGGAGCGCTGCCGGCAGCGGACCGGTGAGGTTGTTGTTGTAGAGGTCGAGGACGCGCAGGCTCTTGAGCGACGCGATGATCTCGTCGGGGAAGGCGGTGGAGTTGAGGATGTTGTTGGAGAGGTTGAGCGACTGCAGGTGCGGGAGGGAGGAGAGCGCGGCGGCAGGGAGGGGGCCTGATAGGTTGAGGCCGGAGAGGTCGAGGGAGATGACTCGTGTGTCGGTGGCGTCGCAGGACACGCGTGCCCACGAGCAGAGCGCGGTGTCCGGAGTCCAGTGCGTGGAGAGGTAGCCCGAGGGGTCTGACACCGCCGCAGAGAGGTTGAGGAGGGCGGCCGCGTCCGGGGAGGAGGATGAGTCGGCTGCGGTGCAGTGGGTGGCGGTGGCGATGAGGAGGAGGACGGGGAGGAGAAGGGTGGAGGAGGCGGCCGTGGAGGGCGCCATCGCCATGGATGGTGGGGTGAGTGGAGTGGGTGTCCGAGGAAGGCGGACAGAGTGGGTTATAGGCAGCGTGTTGTTTTCCGTTCGTTTTCTTTTCGTTGTTGTTTTGTACTCCGTATGTCAGCCTGGGATTTTTTAGATTTGCAATTGTGCTCCTTTGCCTCCTTATTTCCATGGCCTCAAGGTTTTGCGGTATGCCATCAATACATCAGCCGTCACTTATACTCCGTTCGTTTCAAATTATAATTCAGTTTGACTTTTTCATCCTAAGTTTAACTGCTCGTCTTATTTAAAAAATTTATACAAACATGGTTAAATTTAAGTCGTTCTTGAAGAACTTTGGTTAATAAAGCAAGCCACAACAAAAGAAATGATATTTAGCACAAATTTTTGAATAAGACAAGTGGTCAAACTTGAGGTCAAAAAAATCAAACGATCTATAATTTAGAACGGATTTAATATAAAAAAACTTATACCAGGAAAAAAAAACATCAGCTATCAGCATGCTCTGCATCGGACGGATACAGTGCTCAGTGAACGGACATATTGTTAATAAAAGCAGCCTGCCGATGCAAAATGGGCCGGATGCAATATTTAAATATTCAAATGATGTCCAAAAAATATTCTTCTTACTGAAATTCTTACTATTGAATCTTCCCGTAAGGCCCTCTTTGAAAATGAGGTGACTACTATAAAATTTTTGTACCATCCTGTAAAATTTCTTCATTTCACATGGGTTCTAACGCGAACAAGACAGAGTAAAGGTCACCACAACATAGGTCTGTAAATACTCCCTCTTATAACTTAATTGGTCATTTTTTACATGTATATTAGGATATGGAAATTTTAGCATATTCACAACACATGTTTGTTTTAGGTAAGGATTCTAAAAAGAAGCTAGATTGTAAAAAGGTGAAGGTTTGTTTGGATTATTGTAGGCACCATCTATCGAGGCATGTAAAAAATGGTGATATCTATGCTACATGCTAAATAGTCAGTCATATATTTTTGAAAGTTTAACCGTTTATATAGTGTTTGAACAGAGTTAAACAAACTAAAGGTTTACCTATCTATTTATATATATTATATGTAAAAATAAATATTGTAGAAAGTATACATATTTTGCATATAAAAAATCAAACATTATCGAATCCTATGAAATATGAGTCAGTGACAAACAATAGTTCTTAGTTTTTTATATGACTAGCTCACCAGCATCACAATTGACAAATGATACCAAATAGTTCATCACTCGTAGTATATTCTAAAAAATTATCTATTTGTTTCATCTGATATTGTAATATGCTAAAGGTAAAACAAACATGTCTTACTACACGTACCATAGAAATATTATCAAACTATATAACCATTTCTACTTCCTACCTCCCAAAAAGAATGCAATTCTTGCGTTTTGAGGAGTTAAATAGTTTTAAGTTTAACTAGATCTATGAAAAATACTAACATTTATGCCACAAATAATATTATTAGATTAGTGTGCACTCGTGTATGTGAGCATCTACGTCTGTAACTAGGTCTCGCAAAAAAATATAGAATATATTTTTATAGTATATTTATTTGAGGTCATACATGTTAATAATATTTTTATAAACTTAGTTAAACTTAAGAAAGTTTGACTTAATATAACTTTAGAATTATATATTCTTTTTAGAGAGGAGGTAGTAGTAAAGTTGTATCCTCAGATATAAGTCAAAGTGCTATATTGGGACCGTATCACTGTCCTAAAGAGCTTACACTTGAATAACAGGGAGTGCATGTACGGAGCATATGAAATGATACTCCAGTAACACAAATCCCATTCTGTACAGGTGGCTAGTATGACAAAACTTGAACATGTGACATCTACACTTCCGTATAAGTTCTTAAAGAAACACGGACCTTCGCGGATGGACTAACATGCAAAGTCATACGATCTCCAGTTCTCCAACTACAGGCTTCAGTAGTGTCTTTGTGATTAGGGGTCTGTTTATAAGGATTTTTCTGGAGTCTATAATAAAGTTCCCTACAAACCGAGATCGTTCTTAAACGAGAAACGTCCTGCCAGATGACTAGATGAGGCTTAAAGCTGAGCTCTCATCTTGCATTTTGAGATAGTTCGGGGGATTTATGTGATAGAAACAGTGGAGTACTGACGAGCTTTTTTGTGATGCCCTCCGGATACGAACGAGGGAATTTCGGTATCCAGAGCTTTGTTGAATGTCTAAAGTTTTTTTATGATTATTATGCTGATGGAAGTACAGACTAATGTCGGGAGAAATAATTATGGTCCATGCACTTCGCTCAGGAAGCCTTGTTTAGTTTCCACCCCTAAAACTTTACATCCCGTTACATCGAATGTTTGACATATGTATAGGAATATTAAATATAGACTTAAAAATAACTAATTGTATAGATTATAACTAATTTGCGAGACGAATCTTTTAAGCCTAATTAGTTCATAATTTGACAATAAAGAGCTACAGTAACACATATATTAATGACGGGTTAATTAGGCTTAATAAATTTGTCTCGCAGTTTACTGATGTATTCTGTAATTTATTTTTTTATGAGTATCTAAACACCTCATATAATATCAGATATGACCCTCTAAAACTTTACATCCGGGACCTGTGGGACCTCTGTCCGATGAGAGCTCACGCAGTCATGCGGCCTTGTTCGCTGGTTAGTTTCTGGGCTGGTTTAGGGCTGGCTGGTGCTGGTTTGTTGTGAGAGAAAAATACTGTTGGACTGGCTAGTTTGAGCTGGCTGAAACCAACAAGCGAACAAAGTGATGGAGTACTACCAAAGAGTGACCCAACCAAAACATGTGGCAGTGGCAGGCCTGCCTTTACCGTATCGGGAACAAGAAGAAACGGAGCCTTTTCTGCTGTACCAGTTCGGGGAAGTGGGGCCCGGAAGTCAGAAACAGTGCGGTAAGCTTGGAGAGGGTGAGCCTCGGTTTCACATGGATTCTCTGCGGTTACGCGGGTAAACGCTACTAAAGCTTGTAGACTACCGTGACCGCATCTTCTAGCGATAGCTAGGGCGTTTTTATTTATCTCTCAGACGACGACGTGAGTCACAAACATACCCAAGAAATGCCCGTCATATCAGCAAACATCAAGGAACAAAACAAAGCTAAAGTGCCGCGCAAGCGTCCGTAAACCGCGCGAGCAAGCATTCGGCAAACTCCGCAGGAGTGGAGGACCCACGAGGAGCCAGGATTCTAGGATCGCAACGCAGCGCCAGCGGGCTCCTGAATCATTTCGCATCCGCGCAGCGGAAACACGCGCGCGGATCGGCCCCGGGCCGGAGCCGACAGGATGCGCTGGCCATGATGCGGTCCCGAACCCCGCGACCGCGAGCCTCTGTCCCCGAACACGGCGGTCGACCCGGCGACCCATCTCGGCGGGGCGCCGGGGTGGCCGGGGCGAAGGAAATGAAAATGATGATGCGTTGCCGTGTCGCACGGTGCCCGGCGCCGGGTTCCCGCGGCGCCGTGGGGCTGGGTCGGGCCCGATCGAGCGGCCCAACGCGGCGGCCGCTTTGCCCGTCCGCTGCTGCTCCTGCTGCACCCGGCAGATTAAATAAAGCGGTAGCCCACCATTAGCCCGCGATTAATAAACACTTGTGGTGCGGGCCCCCGTTTTTTTTTCTTTATGTTGTTTTAGTTTCCCGTTACCAACGTTCCAGTACCAGTACATATGAAGCGCCGTTCAAGCTGGTGACCTTGGACTCCTGTGCAGTGGCATGGGACTGCTGCTGTGACCTGACCTTTGTGAGTATTCTGGATTTCTGGACGCAGATACCCCGCAGTCCCGCACGGCCCACTCTACCCCGCACGGTCCACCCCTAGTAGATTATACATATACATACAGAGTAAAATGCGCGGAGCAGCAGCAGCAGCAGCAGCACAGCGGCGCTTTGTTTGTTGTGACCTGTGAGTGAGGTGCCTCGTGCACGTCTAGATTCTAGATGTTCGATGCGTGGTCCGGGCGATTAAAGTAGTAGCTCATCTTGCCTTGTCGATTGTCGTAACGTTGGGGCAGGGCCGACATACGCCCGTATATCATATAGTGCAAGGCCCTGGCCGTATTATGCTCTGGACCCCTGCTGGTACTGTGGTAGCTGCAGTAGTGTCCGTTTTGCTGATTGAGCAATCGAGTAGTTGAGTACGTAATGTATACATGTAAGCCACATCTTGACAACGGTCGCCGATAGTCGCTCGGGGTTTATACGTAGTAGACGCCTCTCCTCAATTTTGCGACGTGACCTGCGATCTGTGAGTAAACCTAATGAATGATCATGTCGCATTAATTGTAGTACTACACAATTAATGGTCTGCTCGTCGACCGTGATTGATCGCCTCCCTTGCGTTGAATTGATATAGTTCGTCGATGTCAACGCTGCTTGAATACTGCTCCACAAGAGACCACAACAAAAACTGCATGTATAGTTGGCCATGCAGCCTGAGTCCGTCGGCCCGGCCCAAGGCCTAGTTTTTTTGGCCCAGCCTAAGCACGGCCCGGGACGGAGGCTAGCGGGCTCAGGCTAGCCCAGCCCGGAGCAACAAGCCGTGCCTGGGCCTGACCCCAGGCACGAGGGCCGGCACGACACGGCCTACTACAGAGCAGCCGGCCCGCTAGTGGCACGGCCTGCCAGCACCCCCTCCTCACTCATCCTCCCCTCCCGGCCTCCCCAAGGTCCAGCGTGGCACCGCTCCCTCTCGGCCTCTCCCTCACCCTCACCCTCACGCCTCACCCCGAAGCCGCTCCCTCTCCCTCACGGCCTCACGCAGTCACGCCTCACCGGTGCCGCTCCCTTTCCGCCTCTCCCTCACGCCTCACCCCGAAGCCGCTCCCTCTCCGCCTCACCCCGATCCCTAGCGCCGGCGCCGCTCCCTCGCCTCACCCTGAACCCTAGCGCCGCCTCTCCCTCACGCCTCACCCCGAAGCCGCTCCCTCTCCACCTCTCCCTCACGCCTCACCGGCACCGCTCCCTCTCCGCCTCTCCCTCACGCCTCACCGGCTCACCCTGAACCCTAGCGCCGACGCCGCTCCCCTCGCCTCACCCCGAACCCTAGCGCCGACCCCGAGCTCCGCCCCGATGCAGATCCGGTGCCCCGAGATCCGTCGTCCTCCTCACCATCCCTCGCCTCCGCGGCGGCGCTGGATCTCTGCCGTGGATCTGGCCATGCTGGGTCTTCTCCACCGCGGATCCGGCTCCCCACCCTTGCCTCGACGCTGGCGCGACGCCTCCTCCCCGTCCCTGCCTCCCTTCCTCCCTCCCTCTCCCTCGGCGGCACGCGGCTAGGAGCGCGCGGGCGGGACAGATCCGGCTGACTCCCTCCCTTCTTTGTTTTCTCTCTCTCCATCTCGCTCACCCCCTCGGCCCCTCTTCATCTCCTCCTCTCCTATCGCTTGAGGGAGGGCGCCAGCCTACGTAGCTCCTTGCCCCCCCCCCCCCGAGATCCGAAGCTCCACCGCTCCCAGCCTCGGCGGCCACCTCCTGCCTCAACTCTCCACGCGTCCGCTCAGTGGGCCTCGGGCTGGCACGGCCTGTGAAAATGGCCGTGCTTCTCGGGCCTAGCCCGGCATGGAAATCGGCCCATAGGGCCGTGCCTGGGCCGAAGGCTAGGCCCGTGGCCCTGTGAGGCACGGCGTGCCGTGCCGGCCCGTTGGCTATCGGGCGTGCTGGACTGGTCGTGCAGCTGGAGCCTGGAGCCCTGCAGTACCTGAATGTCCAAAGTAATGCTACTTGGTTGTGCGCCGGGGACTTCAACAAAATTCTTGACGCTCAGGAACAGTTTGGCGGTGTACCGAGGCTTGAGAGGCAGATGGATGGATTTAGGGATGCAGTGAGCTCCTGCGGTTTCACTGATCGGAGGTTCATCGGACTGTCTTTCACGTGGGACAATCGCCAACATGGGGACAACAACATCAAGGTACGGTTGGATAGGGCATTTGCTAATGCCGATTTCTGTGATGCTTACAAAGATATTAAAGTTTGGCATGTGCAAACGACGGAGTTCGATCATTGTTGTCTGGTCATAGAGTGTTACCGCTCAAAGAAACAGAGAGGCAGGAGGAGAAAGAACTTCAAGTATGAGAATATGTGGCGCCGAGATCCATCTTACTTGAGGCTAGTTAAGGACTCTTGGGGAGATGCACGATCGGTCCACAACATGAGCCAGCTACAAGAAAAGCTGGGGCGGATGGAAGGGGCTTTCCAAGGCTAGGAACAATCTGTTTTTGGCTCGGTTAAACAGGAATTGAAGCTCCTACGCAGGGACCTGGAAGATGAACGAGGGCGCTCCTTGCATGCATGGCCCAATGGCTAGGATTTTAGAGTTACTAGCTAGAGAGGAGATCATGGAGAAACAAAGATCACGGATCACCTGGCTAAAAGAGGGTGACCAAAACACAAAGTTTTTCCATGCAAAAGCGAAAGAAAGGGCGAGCACTAACCAAATCACTGTGCTGTGAGCACCCAATGGGGAACTGGTGATTGGTCTGGAAGATTTGGAGACCTTAGCGTCGACATTTTATAGAGAGTTTCACAGCCCAACCTGAATCGACGCCAGAGGAAGTGCTGAACCTGGTACCGACACGAGTGACAGACTTGAATGAGGAGCTAGGATAGACCATTCTCGGCACAGGAGGTGGAAAAAGCTCTCTTCATGATGGGCTGCTAGCAAGGCGCCGGGACCCAATGGTTTCATAGCAGGCTTCTACCAGAGCCACTGGCAAACAGTTGGCCCAAGTGTCACTAATGCGGTGCTGGATTTTTTGAATGGTGGGCAGATGCTGGATGCCTTGAATCAAACAATGCTTGTGCTTATTCCAAAAATTAAACATCCCCAGGACCTCAAGAATTTCAGGCCGATATCGCTCTGTAATGTCATCTACAAAGTGTGTTCGAAGGTCCTTGCAAATAGGCTACGGATGTTTTTGGATGAGATTATCTCTCCGGAACGAAGTGCTTTTGTCCCGGGATGACTTATCACGGATAATGTTCTTGTTGCGTATGAATGTGTTCATTATCTCAACAGAAAGAGTGTGCCATCAAACTAGATATGATGAAGGCATACGGTCGCGTAGAGTGGAGTCACTGTTAGAATAAATTACTGTTTTTTAATGTGAACACAGTAAGGGAAGGCAGCGTCAAAAGACCCCCTGCTGTGATACTGTAGCCGCTGCAGGTGCAGGTGCCGCACGGCTCACCTGCAACACTGTAGCTATACAGTGGCCGGCGCAGAGTCAACCCTGTATGTTATCTAGTTACTGTTACAGTATGTGGGCTGTACTAGGACTAGATAGATAGAGTTGTATAAATAGACTACCACGGTAACTCAGTAAAGAGAGTTCAGATTTATCATCTCATTGATAGGGCTTCGCCCAACGTTGATGTCTTGTATTGTGTGTGCATGCTCCGTTCTCTCTTCTTCTTTTAGCTACAGCCATAGTGTGTGGGGACGGACAACGCTTGTTCGTGGTCGGCATGGCTAGTGGGTGCTCGACAACACTAGCAGGGTGCTCGGCAAGACTGATGAGTGGTTCACTCACCTAAGCCGATGATCTTGTGGACCAACAAGTGGTATCAGAGCCGTACAAGCGCTATCGCCAGACTAACCGCTGACGATGACGGGTGGTTCAGAGATGGGCAACAGCAGTGGCACTGTTGTGGCTGTCCAGCCACGACCGAAGGTCGTTGTTCGCACGGTGTGGGAGGTCAGCGGCACCAGTTGGTCGACGCTGACTCACACCAACTATGGAGAGTGGTCGGTTACCATGAAGGTCAAGCTCAGAGCCCGACGGCTCTGGAATGCTATTGACAAGGGCTCCGATAATGAGGAAGATGACATGTCAGCGTTGGAGGCTATTCTCGCTGCTGTACCGGCTGAGTATAGGGAGCCGTTGGAGACGAAGAACTCTGCTAAGGAGGCGTAGGAGGCTATTGCAGGCGATGCGCGTCGGTTCCTGACCGCGCAAAGAAGGCGACGGCCCTGCTTCTGAAGTAGGAGTATGCCCCTCCTCAAGTTCAAAGATGGTGAAACAGTGGAGGACTTCTTTCTCCACCTGCAGACACTCATCAGCAAGCTGAAGAGCTATGGCATCACCATCGACGAAGAGGAAGCGGTCTCCAAGTACTTCCACTCCAGTGCCGACAAAGTACATCCAGATCGCTCTCTCCATAGAGACGATGCTAGACTTGTCCACCCTCACCATTGAAGATGTGACAGGCCGTCTGCGGGCAGGTAGGACGAGCACCTAGAGCAGGAGACAACAACGAAGGACAGTGGCAAACTGCTACTGATGGAAGAGGAGTGGGATGCTCGGAGAAACTCCGGGAAGGCAGCCTCCTCTAGCCGTGGTGGCAATGGCAAGCACCGCGGCAAGGCTTCTTCGAAAAAGAAGAAGCAGGTCGGTCGCAATGCCTATCGACGCTGTAGGAAAGATGGGTCATTGGGCATGGGAGTGCCTAAATCGTAAGTAGGAAAAGAAGGCTGAGGCTCATCTAGCGTAAGCTGATGATGAGGATGAAGCCACTATCCTGATGGCGATGTTCTGTACACTGCACGACGTCGAGGCCGAGGAGAAGGAAGAGGCGACGGTGGTGGAAGGACCTAGGAAGGCCTTGAAGACTGTCAACCTCGATGAACCACGCACCCAAGTCCACCTCGGATGGTGGGCGCCGACCAGGAGCAGCGGTGGTATCTGGACTCCGGTGCCAGCAACCACAAGACGGGCTCCAAGACATCCTTCTCCGAGCTCGACGACGATGTTACTAGAACGGTGAAGTTTGGTGATAGCTCAAGTGTGGCTATATAAGGGCGCGACACCATCATCTTAAGGTGCCAGAACAGAGAGCACCGCACGCTAATGGATGTATATTACATCCTACAGCTGTGTTCCAGCATCATCAGCATTGGTCAGCTAGATGAGCGCGGTAGCGAGGTACTGATCAAGGATAGAGTCCTTAGGATCAGGGACCGGGAGCAGCGACTTCTTGCTAAGGTGAAGAGGTTCCTGAACTGGTTGTACCTGCTCGATTTGAAGGTAGAGCAGTCGGTGTGCCTGGCGGCAAGGCACTCCGAGGAACCGTGGATGTGGCATGCCCGGTTCAGACATCTTAGCTTTGATGTGCTTGGTCGGCTGGAGAAGATGGTCCGAGGGCTACCCCACATCAAGCACGGAGGCAAGCTGTGTGACAGCTACCTGGCCAAAAAGCAGAGGAGGCTACCTTTTCCAAAGGCAGCCAAGTATCACGCGAAGGACGCTCTCGAGCTCATCCACGACGACCTCTGCGGGCTGATCACGCCAGCTACAAACGGTGATCGGCGGTACTTCCTCCTGCTCGTAGATGATTGTAGTCACTACATGTGGCTGCAACTCTTGACGAGCAAGGACGAAGCGGCGGGGGCGATCAAGAAGTTCAAGACGCGCGCGGAGGCCGAGAGCGACAATAAGCTTCGCGTGCTGAGGACTGATCGTGGTGGCGAATTTACTTTGGAGGAGTTCGCTGCGTACTGCACGGATCAGGGTGTGGAGCGACACCACACCGCGCCGTACTCGCCATAATAGAATGGCGTGGTGGAGCGACAGAACCAGACGGTGGCCGGCATGGCCCGATCCATGATGAAGGCCAAAGGCATGCCGATAAGGTTCTAGGGTGAGGCAGTGACCACGGCGGTGTTCATCCTCAACCGCGCTCTGACCAAGGCCCTAACGGGCAAGACGCCATTCGAAGCTTGATATGGGCAGAAGCCGAGCGTGTCCTTCCTCTGGACATTCGGCTGCATCGGCCACGTCAGGAAGATGAAGCCGAACCTCATCAAGCTGGAGGATAGGAGCACACCCATGGTGTTCCTAGGCTACGTAGAGGGTACCAAGGCATACTGACTCTATGACCCACGTGAAGATAAGGTGCTTGTCTCACGTGGTGTCGTGTTCGACGAGGAGGCGGCTTGGGTCTAGACCAGTCCATGCACGGGGGAAGCTGGCGGCTTTACTAGCACCTTCGTCGTCGAGCACCTGATCATCCACGGTGGTGGAGATGCTGGGGAAAAGGTGCCGAGCACTCTGGGAGGAGCGCCGAGCACTCAAGTGGTAGAGTCGAGCACTCCTGGGGTAGTGCCGAGCACTTCAAGAGGGATACAGAGCACTCGGGGAGGAGTGTCGAGCATTCCTAGAGGGATGCCGAGCACGCTAGGAGTGGCGCCGGGAGGTTCTGCAGTGATGGCGACCACTCTAGGATGGGTGCTGAGCACTCCCATGGCAGAGCCAAGACGGCTTGCAGTGGTGCCAACCACTCCAAGACTGAGGCTAGGTACTAATACAGTGTGGTTGAACACTATAGAAGTTATGGCAAGCTATCCAGAAGTAGTGCCGAGCACTCCAGGTGTTGTGCAGAGCACTCAGGTGGAATAGGGAACTCCATCAATGCTGATTGAGTTCGTCTCACCTCCAAGTGACATCACTGAGTTCATGGACGCCTACCACGAAGGTGAGGAGGTGCGGTTCCATAGGGTGGACGACATCATCAGCGACACAGGACCCTCAGGACTGGCTGGTCGGCTGCTCAATGACGTTGGGGCTGGGGGTATTTATACCCTTCGTCTTCCTCCCCAACGGCTCTCTTGAACCTCCTGCTCATTCTAGCTCGTCCAAAATAGAAAAGAGCTGCTCTCTCTCTCTCCCTCACTCACCATTGGAGCCCCTCAACCTTCTCCCTATGATTCCCTTCCAAACCCAAGAGAGTTTGAGCCTCCAAACTGCATTAGAGAGCAGCCCCAACTGTCCTTCATCTCCTAGAGCACTTGGTTTGCATTCAAACCGATGGATTGTGTTTGTTACTCTTGGAGCGTGCTCCTAGCCAGCAAGAGCATCACCCATAGAGCTTGCCAACTTGTGTGGCAGCCTCGGGAGGTTTGTAATCACCCTAATCATCTAGTAAAATCACCCATCATTTCAAGAGTTCATTCTCTTGACCTGAGAACGAGGATAAGGTTGAAAGCGACTAAAGCCTTTGTGGCTACCTCAACAATGTGGACATAGACAAGACTTAGTGGCGAGCTAAACCATGGGATAAATCGGTGTGTCACTTGTGTTCTTGTGATTTGCATTGCTATACTTGTATTTGTGGTGATTCTAGGGTTTGATCCCGATCTACTTGCTCGTGCACTTCCACCAACATCTTTGTGGTGGAATAGGCTCTACACTACCCTAGGAACATCAGTAATTTGCTTGATCTACTTTTCCTTGGGCAGTTTTTGAATTGTAGTTCGAGCTTATCTGCAGGAGCAGCAAGTGCCGCACTTTAGTGAGGTAGTGCGGCAGTGCTACACCTTGGGAGCAGTAGTGCCGCACCTAGAATTTAATTTTCGCTCTGAGTTTGTTTTAAATAGGCCTATTCACCCCCTCTAGGCGACATCAAGGTCCTTTCACTTGTGTAAGTTGAATGCAAACCAATAGGAAGAACAAGGTTGACACGATGATTTTTATTCCGAGGTTCACTTGGTTGTCACCAAGCTAGTCCCCATTGTGTCGACCATTCACTTGGTGGTTTGAAGGCTAATTGGCATCACCTGCCAAGCCCACACGTTGGGCACCATAGGAACCTACACACAAGTGAGGGTAGCTCAATGACACATTTTACTAGTGTTGCTCTTCGCGACTCCTGCGGGGTGAGCATGGTACCCCTCACAAATCCTTTCTCCTGGAGCATCGCATAAGATTCTTGTGTGCTTCGATGGAGACCACCACCAAGCCATCTAGGAGGTGGCAACCTCCAAGAGTAACAAGCACCACCAGGCTTGTAACTCGATCACCTAGTACCACTCGATGCAACCTCATGAAGTAATCGCACTAGAATCACACTTACACTCAATCAGATGATCACTATCAAGCGTATGTGAGTTAGAAGGCTCCCAAGCACACCTACACAAGCAACCAAGGCTTAAGGGTGCTCAGCAACCAACCCAAGGCCAAGCTCCACCTCTATTTGTAGCCCCTAGGTCAAATAGAGCCAGTTGGAGCTTTTGGGTTGTTGTCTGCGAGGGCATTAGATAGGGCTAGTGCCTAGCACCGGACATGGTGGTGCCCCTCCAACTGGTCGAATTCCAATGGCTATTTCAACTAGCCATTAGGACTCCTTGGCACTGGAACTGGTAAGGGTAGTGCACCGCCTAGGGGTGGTGGTGCCCCGATGGTGCTTATGCTCGTTTTCCTTCCTCTCTAGATTATTAGGGCGACGAACCAGACATAGGGCGGCAGGTGCCTATGGCGGTGACCCCCTTTGCTCAACTACAATTTTGCTAGACTCAGGGAGAAAAGGGGCGGTGGCACCATACACACCCTGGTGGTGCACCGTTGTGCCTAGGGGCGGTGTACACCTGGACATGGCAGGTGCCACCCCCTTCTCTACTACACAGAACCGAGGCTAGGTGGGCACCACCCTAGGGGTGGCGGTGTCACTGAACAGGGGATGACGGATGCCCCTAGGGTAGCACCCCAAGCCTAGTTTTGTCTCCTTTCTTCCTTGCACACCTTTGCAAAAGTGCTAACACTCCTAGTTATACACCACATTGTGCACGTGTGTTAGCTTTTCACAAACATTTTTCCAAAGGGTTTTCTCTCCTTTCACCCCACCACTTGATCCTAACACGTATGCAAAGTTAGATCGCTCAAGTGACACTAGATGATCGATATGCAAACAAGTTTGCCCCTCTTGATAGTACGACCATCTATCCTAAACCCGGTCATAAGCTTCTCTACTCACCTATGACTAGGTGAAATAAAATGCCCTATAGGTTATACCTTTGCCTTGCACATTCCATTCTATCTTCATTGATGCAACACATGAACCAACCATATCACAAATGATATGATCCACTTCATTATTATCATGTGACTTTGTTGGTTCATCGATCTTAACCTCACTTGCTTTTCACCATTGCCTTCAGTCCATCAGCGCTAAGTCTTGCTCAAGCTTCACCACCACACTGGTCCATTCCAACTTGCCCTTCATGCTTGCAACTAGTCCATCAAGCCAAGTCTTGTCTTTATCTTCTCCACCTTTGTCACATGACTCCATGTCATGTCTCATATGCAATGAGCTCCTTCATCACATGTGTGGGCCTTGCAACAAATCCAAGCCATCTTCACCATCATGGCATGAGTTGCTCACACAAGTGCACCTATGGACTAATCACCTATGTATCTCACATTTAAACATATTAGTCCTACCTAGGTTGTCACTCAATTACCAAAACCAAACACAAGGACCTTTCAACATGTAGCAAAATTTTTTTGAGAAGAGGTGAAAGCTCTAGTTTGGTTTTGGATAATTAATGAAACCTATTTGGACTAGCCCTATGCTCTAAGTGTGGATTTGAGATAGGTTGGTCCAACTCAAGTCAAGGAGCTAAGTGGCACTCGTGGACTGGAGATGGCCACATGAAATGAAGACCATGGTGATGGTGTGGACATGTGATGATGATCAAGCTCCAGACTTAGGAAAAGAAGAAAGAGAAAAACAAAATAGGCTCAAGGCAAAGGTATATGTGATATGGCCATTTTGTTTTGGTGGTCAAGACACTTAGTGAGTATAACCACGTTTAGGATAGATGGTCGTACTATTAAGAGGGGAGCTCTTATCGAACAACTCGATCATCTAGTGCCACTAAGTGTTGGAAAACTTGCATTTGCATTTAGGCCTATTGCACAATCAGTGAGAAGTGATTAACCTTGGAAAAATGATTATGAAAATGCTAACACACTCACACATGATGGTGAAACACTTGGAGTATTGGCACATTTGCTAAGGAATCAAAGGAGGCAAAATAGGGGATGAGGTGCTACCTCTGTGGGCACCGTCACCCCCTGTCCGGTGCACCGCCACCCCTAGGGTGGTGACCGGCTGGCCTCGGCCAAGAAGGAGTTGAGTGCTGCCCTAGGGACACCGCCCCTATCTGTCCGATAGCATCGCCACCCCTAGGGAGGTGCCTACCTACCCTCAGTCCAGAGCGGCAATGTGGAGGTGGTCACCACCATGACCGGTGTACACCGCCATGGTGAGGGCAGTGCACCGACGGGGCACATCCGGTGCCACCGCCATTTTTCAATAGAGAGTGGGGGAAATCAGGTTGGTCACCGTCTGGGTACCGCTGTGCCTAGGGTGGTGCACCGCCATAATTTTCTAGAGAAGGGTGTTTTCAGTGGTCTGGCTGTAGTGGCACCACCGTGCCTTGTCTGGTGCCATCGCCACCCTATCTAGTGCCCCAATGACCGTTGGAGGGGCACCACCACACCCTGTCTGGTGGTGCACCGCCATGTTTGGTGCCTCCGCAGAAACTGCTCCAAAGGGGTAATGGCTCTAATTATTGGTGGGCTTAAAAATAGAGGTGGTGGCTGGCCTTGGCCTCTCTCTTGGAACTTCCCACACTTGAGTACACCCTTTGGGAGCTGAGCAAACACAATCTACTCACTTGCACACTTGATTTCATCATTTGAGCGAGATTAGAAAGTCTCTAGTGCATTGCTTAGTGGTCTAGCATCTTGTGGCACTAGTTGAGCGATTTGGGCTAGTGGAGATCTTGTTTCTCTTGGTGTTTGCCAACACCTAGATGCCCGGTGATTGGTGGATCGTCGAGCAGAGGAAAGTGATTGCCTTTGGCTTCGATCGTGGTGATTGTGAGGGGTTCTTGTGCCTTTCCCGCGCAGAGCGCCAAAGGCAACTCTAGTGGATTGCGTGTGGCTTGTGTGATCTCCATCTTGTGTTGGTTGTGTGGCACCCTATTGCGGCTTAGGCATGTGATGCCTATTAGCGCGTGAACCTCTAAGTGAGTTTGTCGCCACAACAAGGACTAGCTTGCTAGCAAGCAAGTGAATCTCAAAGGAAAAATCTTGTGTCATCTTGTCTCCGAGGATTTCATTGGTATTCTTATGATTGATCTCTTGCCCGGCATTGGTATATCTCTCCTAGCACTTGTATTTGCATTCATATATTCTTGTGTAGTGCTAGTTGTAGCTAGTTGAGTAGAGTAGCATAATTAGTTGTAATTATCCTTGCTAGATTGCTCACCTAGGTGTAATTTAGTGACATAGCCATTGTGTGATATACTAGAGATCATAGATATTATAATTGGTTAAGTGGCTTGCAACACAAGTGTAGTGATAGCGCAAAACTTGCTTTGCCGTCTTATTTATTCATCACTTGTTTTAGTGTTGTTGTAGAATTTTTAATAGGCTATTCACCCCCTTTAGCCATTAGGACCTTTCAAGAGATGAAACTAATGATGGGCGTGAAGATGCCTACTTTGCACCCTCTTACCTAGGCAAATGATCTAATTAACCCTGATGTTATCTTGGCAAAGGATGCAACAGTGATCCTCTGTGGTTCATGGGCACTATGGATGGTGAGGAATAGAAGATGCCATGGAGAACTAGCAATGTCGGTGAAGCTAGCAACTCAATGGGTGGTTGACACAACGTATGACCTGTGGCGAGAACACCAACCGAACAGAAAGGCTGAAGGATCAAGGAGAGCTCAGCGTGGTTGGCAATGGCCGAAGCCTGGTTGGGTGAAGGCCAATGTTGATGCCTCTTTCCATGCTAAGGACAGCACCGCTACTTCTAGGGTGGCTCTATGTGATCAAGATGACAATTTTTGTGGAGGGGCAACTATTTGGTATGGCTGTTGTCTGAGTCCACTAGTCGCTAAAGCAACAACATGCTATCACTACTAAAAACGATGGTGATAGCTATCACCAATGGTTTGTAATATGAACTATTGGTGATGAGAGTATCTCCACCGGTTTGAAAGAACGTCTATGGTAGAACCGCCTAAAATAACACACCTTCAGAGGCACTCGTTTTCCACTAGACACTAAGCACCCCAAAAGCAATCTATATTGGATGGTTTCATCGAGCACACCCTAAGGGAGAACTCGAACCATCCATGTTTTTTCTCTAGGATCCAATAATGAGAACGAGTTTACAATACTTAGTCTATTTCATACAACAAGAGTTCTTAGAAATACATTATTATAATACCAAGTTCAGAGTGCGAAATTTAAACAGCGGAATTACAATAAATGTCTAACGATAAGATACAAGGATCCATCTATGCCCACCAGAAGAATCCTTCACACAACAGCTACTCGTCAAGTTACACCTACAATAGGGGTAAATAAACCCTGAGTACACAATGTACTCACAAGACTTACCCGACTAGTGGGAATAATTTCCCGACTCCAAAGGATATGATAAGCTTTATGGTTTGTTGGGTTTTCTTTTTGTGAAAAGCCTTACTAGTAGTGAATCCTTATGTATATTTCTTATTAGCAATCATGATTAGTTCATCATCTAACCATTCTATATAAGCACCCGTTCTACTTTCAAGCAAGAGTTGGGCAATTAGATCCATTTCATCATCTTTCATCTTTCAGTTCTTACTACGATACTAGATCATAGACAAGTCGTATCATATTACATGACGATTCACAAATCAATGCAGTCGACCTAGGTACCCCGAAACACATGCCCTACTTGTACCCCAGGCACAAGCAAGACCAACCCACCACTCTCCTATTAAGGGGTCCAGATCCCCGTCCAAACTTGGACTCCAAGCCCCCACACCTAAGTTCCAGGACTCAGTGTGGTGCTTAGACCTCCACCATCCCTGCCTACAATCAGTTGGTCCAAAAGGAGTCGGATCCCACGACAAGAGAGCAACGAGCCTTCCCGCTTCCATAAGCAAGTATGTGCTTAGGATAATAAATCTGTGACCTGACTAGAATCCAATGCAATGGCCGGTCCTTAACCAACAAGGATAGGGAAAATAGTGTAACCAAGCTATTTTCCATTGGCCATGTGACACAACCTATTACACCCACCAATACCCATACCATATCCCTGTTCGGTCTCCATTTCCTTTTCACTATTTTATCATGAGAGTGATAATAATAATCACCTATTGTGAGTAACGATAGGTTACTCACGCTATCGATAGCCTAAGCATAGTAGCTACTCGACCTATGCTAGTAGGACTCATAGGGAGGTTTATCTATGCATGTAGTTTCAATATAAATCATGTAATGTAAATGCACATCACATATATATATATATATATATATATATATATATATATATATCCAGTGATTATTTAAAATAAGGGTTATGCACCAGGGCTTTCCTTGGGCAAGCGCGGTGTCAGCTCAGTCAGTCAGCGGTGGCTCTGAGACCTCCTCCTATACAAGGATCTCCTCCTCGTACTCCTCGATCACCTCCTCGAACTCATGATCTCCGATGGTCACGATCTCCACCAACTCGTTCTCTACATGCATGCGATGATGATGCAACACTTAGCATTTCGGCAACAACAACATCAACTCTTAAAATAAGAGTACACATGGTAAACTACTAAGCTAGCTCTAATGACTAAGATACTAAGATAACTATCATCTTCATCAAGTAAAGTGTTGGGTTCAACTAACAAACACCTAGCTTTACAAATGAAGGATATATCTCTATTTCTACTAATGATTTAATGTATATTTGAAACAAATAGCATTTAACTACCCTTATGTTAAGTCTATTCTAAAGCAACAAAAATTACAGTGAAGCACATAATAAAACCATGAAGCTACTGTAAAATTTTCAAAGCTAAAGCTATCACCATTTTGCCACAAAAATTCCTACAATATTTAACCTAATAATATTAAGCACTCTCAAATGATTTAATAGCTCATGGTATCAACATGTATATATATGAACTATACACTAACAGATAGAGTACAATTTTAGGAACTTAATAAAATTGGTTTCACAATTTTTAGGTACCTACATGATTTTATATTAATTACCAAATTTCAGCTCATAATTAAAATGAAAATCTATTTCTATTCTCCCCGAAAAAAGCTAAACTAATTTTGGCCCAACGCGGCCCACACGACGCAATGCGCTCGAGCGAGCGCGCGGCGGCCCACAGACATGCAACCCACGTGGGGCCTGGACTGCAACGTGAGGCTGGCCTACGGCGGGGAATCCCACGTGCGCTGGCACAATTAGCAAAAATGCCCCTAAACTTTGAGCAGAACAACCTACAGTCCACGTTACTATTTCTATAGACAACGACTTTGCAGCAGAATCCTTGAATCTTTCTCCTATTTACAACATCAAGGCCCTCGGAACTTCTCCGCGCGCTCTGGCACACGGGAGCAGTGGCACTGGCGCTTGCACTAGCCACATGAGACCCACGCTGACCTATCTACGAGGCCTGACGCTCACCTAGGGTTTGACAAGAGAGGATGGGCGGTGGTTGCATGAGCTAGGACATCGTACAAGGACCTCTCCATGACGGTGGGCACCCTACAGCAATGGTGATGATGTTTTGGTGAGCCGTAGCAACAATCAAGACGGTAGGGTAGCAGGGTGAGCAATGACAACTCACCAGTGACCTTACCGAGAAGCCAGGCTCAGCCGGAGGCGATCTGAGCAAGGCTGGCCACATGCACGCTGAGAGGTGAACGGCGAACTACAAAGGCACGACCACATCATTGGCGAGGAGGTGGCACTAGAGCTGCGACTAGCGTGCGCACGATGAAGAGGGAGACAAGGCTAGCTAGTGGTGCAAAGGAATTGACGTGGGATGAAGTGGTGGAGGCTGGCCATGGCGCGGGCGACGACGGGCCTTAACGGCACGACGACAGGCAAAGCTCCAAAATTGGAGCTTGGTGTGACACGAGTCAAGGCGGGGTGGGGTCGGCTGGAGAGGGGGCATGAAGGCGGAGACATGAGGACAAGGAATTGATGAGAGATGCTCTCTCTCTGGCTTCACCGTGACACGACGCGACGATAGCGGAAAACAGAGGGAGAAAGAGGGAAAGAGAGAGACGGCGCAACAGGTGGGCTCGGCTCGTCCATGCCTTGGCGGGACATGAGCAGTGAGCTTAGGAGGCCCACGCACCGGCGCTACGGACAATATGTGTGTGTGTCCGACCGGCGTCGCCCGCGCATCGCAGTGCCATAAATGGCATGGCGACGGTGGCTCGCCCACATGCACATGGCTGAGGCGACACGCACAAGGGCGGCAATAGCGTAGAGGTGCAGTGGACAGGCGCGATCACGACGATGATGCGACGACAGTGGCACCATCGCGACGCAAGGTGCAGTGGCGAACACAACAGCAACGCAGCGTGGGATGGGGCAGGTGGCAGCAGCAGCGGCTCCACGCGGTGGGCCAGCGGCAGTCGAGCCATGGCCAAGTCAGAGGCGGCCATGCTCGGCCACGCGCGGCAGCACGTGCATGCGCATACGTGACCAATGTGGTGACGCCGAGCGCCCGAGCACGGTGATCGCGGTCACGCGACCAACCAGCCCGAAACCAGTAACACACACGAATTTTAAAGCGCTCACAACGACCAAACGGTTGCTCTTAAACCTAAACCGTATTCACCATGCTTAAGATGGCACATGAGACTACCAAATTGAGTTATAACACTACACCACTCCTTAACCCAATCTCTCATAATAAATTGCTAAACATAGCAGTATCTAACTGTTGTCAGACTTAAAAATTCCTAAGTTTTTGAGCTGAATTTGATTTCCATTTGTGATTTCTAAGCTAGTGGAAATATTAGCCAGTAATATTATTTTTCGACGCGAGTATTTCACTGTCATCTACAAAGTTTGTACTTCTAACTTTATTAAGGTGACACATATATGTTCTATAGCATTTTTGCTTAATAAAATTGGTTTTAAACCCTTAATTGATATAACATGACTATCGAATAAATTTTCATTTCGCATTTTAGTTGATCATTTTGAGTTACAGAAATTGAGCTACACACTTTATTACATACATTAACACATAAACATGATGCTCATGACATATTTTAGCAAGTGATTTACGATGTAACACCGAGGGTGTTACAACGTCCGGGTCGATAACTATCACCGCCGCTTCGTCTTACAAACCGACGGTGATAGTCCATCATCACAGCCGGTTTGCACCACCAGCCGGCGGTGATGTTGTGCTCCTCATCACCTGTCGCCTCGCCATATGAACCAGCGGTGAATACATTTTCACCGCCAGCTCGTTGTATGATACGGCGGTGATAACCATGTTAGTAGTATAAATAAATTCATAACTTTTTAAATAAAGTCAGATGAAAACAAACTTTCTATCAAAGTTGATGACTTTTTTATTCGAAACCATTTACGGTCCCAGAATTCTGTCTGAAGTGCTCAAATTTTAAAATTCAATTTTTTCAAATTGTACAAACAACCTTAGATGGAAAAACAACTAAAACCAAAGTTGTAGATCTCAATGAGATATACAACTTTGTAGCTGACAACTATTTCATTAGAAATTATTTATAGTCTCGAATTTGTATTTGATGTTTTAAAATTAAAAAAAAAACCAAAATTTTCAAACAACCTCAGATGAAAAATTGACCAAAACCAAGGTTGTAGATCTCGATAGAAACAACAACTTTGCAGTTGATGGGTTTTTCATTTGAAATCATTTGAGGTCCTAAAAGTCTGCCTGGAGTTTTAATGTTTTGAAATTCAAATTTGTCAAACAATCTCGGATGGCAAAACAACCAAATTAAAGTTGTAGATCTCGATTGGAACAACAAATTTGTAGTTTATGACTTTTTCATCTGGAGCCATTTAGGGTCCTAAATATTCATTTTAAATCCTAAAAAGTGAATACTAGGGAAATAGATATGCTATGTAGACACAAGTGACTTAGGAGTGAAGTGGTTAGAGGGGAGTGGTTAGAGGAGCTAAGGACAAAGATAAATGAGAGTGGTTAGAGGAACTAAGGACAAAAATCTCAGCTTTGAATCCTAGCACCACCGTGTACCATGAAAAATAGCATGGAGCTAGAGCTAGACCAGCTTCCTGAAACAATGAAGCTGGAGCTGGTGGGGGGTTTTCCAAGATTGAAACAATTTTTTTTGTTAGTTTTTTTGGCCCATTTTTAGGATTTTTAAAAATTCAAATAACCGCCGGTTGGTAATACGAACTGACTGTGATAAGCTAGTATCACCGTCGGTTACAAAACGCCTATGATGAGAATGTCATCACCAACGACAGCTTACTGTCGAGATCGAAAAACATTTGTGATGGACTCTATGAACCACTTGTGATAGGTTAGTGGATGATGGAATGATATATGCTCAGAACCAAGGGGTCCGACGCCTGCATCTGGAGACTGATTGTCAGGTGTTGGTTAGCCTTTGGGCGAACCGCTTAAACCAGAGATTAGAGATTACTTCTATGCTGCTGCAGATGCTTCGAAGACTTTCGTTTGAGTTTTACTCAGCCTGTTCGCTTATTAGTTTCAGTCAGGGCTTATCATCCAGTCAATAGTATTTTTCTCTCATAACAAACCAGCATCAGCCGGACTTATCAGCCCAGAAAGCAACCAGCGAACATGCTCATTAGCCGAGATTGTAACAAAGTAGCTCGTGAATGTGCACGTATGGTGTCCTGAAACAACCAGGTGGCCGAGTGGCTTATAACCTCACCAGGTTTGACGGACATCTTACAGCCTGTTCGTTTCGTCGTAAACGATCGTGGATTATTTACTGTTGGTTGGTTTGGCTGGTTTGGTGTGAGAGAAAAATAATATTTCAGCTTATAATCTACGATCTTATACGATCGTATAAGCCCAGCTAAACTCTGATTGTATTTTGTTTGATGAGTAATATTTGAAGCTCTGGCTTCCCCTAAAAAAAGAACAAATGCGCCCTGAAGGCTGCGGCTGTCGGACCCACTCCCCCGCCCCACACACACTCTTTTTGGAATCTTTTCACTGCAGTTGCATGCATGCTGACGTAAGCAAAAAAAAGAAATATTTTATTAAAATTGTTATAACTTTAAAATGATGCATCCGTTTTACAATTATGTTTGCACCGGTATATTCTACGTGACGAGACGAACAAAATTAAATCTCACTTGCCTATGTTTTGAAATTTTTTATTTTAGTAGTAATTTATGTGTAAAAATGTGCTACAAGATTTATGAAAGAGTTGCTACTATATGTAATACAAAACTTGCTACTGAAAAAAAATACAAAAGTTTTTACATGGTATGCACATCGATTGTTACCATGGGAATATAATAAATTTGTTATATAGTATTTACATAGAGATACTAACCCCTAAAGAGAGTAGCGGACCAAAACAAGAGAAGTTATAACATGGAGGAGCAAATTATTAAAATAAAGATTACATAAGTTGCCAATTAGGGAGGCAAGTTATTATCTAACACAATACAAAAATGCAGAAAACGTGACTTGCTACCAACTGGAGACATTTATTAAAAAAATAAAGGTAGCGGCACAAAACAAGATAAGTTGTAACCTGAGGGTAAATTATTAGAACAACTATATAATCCACTATATGAGCCGATAAACATACCGACGGGAGGCATTTATTACAAGAGCCAGGAAACATGACTTGCTGCAAATTGAAACTAAAATTGGCAAACAAAAAATTTAATTGAAACAAAAAATAACTGAAGTTGACAAATATAAACTGAAAACTAAAGAAGAGAAAAGAAAAAAAACACAGAAACTGAAATTACAAAGAAATGAAGCTGAAATTGACAAAAAAAAAACTGAAATTAACGAATAGAAAAAGAAAATCAAAGTAGACAAAATGGAAAAAGTAAAACTGAAACTATGGGACAGAGAGGTTCAACTGGACTGACCTGTCGAGGCCTAATGCTGCGACGTTGCAGGCCTAAGAGCAAGTTTAATAGTAGAACGTAAGCCGGCTGAATGCTGAGGTGGAGAGATAAGAGGAGAGAGAAAATAAGCGGGCTATAAGCTTATAGCCGGTTTAAACATAAAAATCGAGAAATTTTAAAAGAGAGACAAATGAATCATGTATTAATAGTGAAGAGCTAACTACTATATAAGTAGGCTGAACGAAGGTCGTAAAGATTCTTAGTATCGACTGTATTATTAGCCTTGTTTTAATATTATAAAAATAAAATTTCACATAAGAGTTTATTCGTTTGTTGGTTTCAACTAGGCCAATAATATTTTTCTCACAAACTAGTATCAACTGGACTTATGAGCCTCAAAACCAATCAGCCAATAGACTGAAAGTGTCCGTAGAGAGGGAGAATCACTGAAAGTGTCCGTAGAGAGGGAGAATCAACTAGGCTGGCCCATCATACCTGATGCTGCGCTAACGCAGGCATGGGGTCGCGTGAAAAGGTGCGAGCACGACATGTCCTTCAATGGGTTCGGTGTAGCCTAACCATGCCCTTCAATGGGTTGTTTGCTTGTTTCTGTGTCTCCAACCAGAACACAATCAAGGTTGTTAGACCCATTAAGTGTCTGTTAGGTCCTTATGGCTTCGTTCGGCTTATTCAGAAACCGGCCTATTTGACTTGTTTTTTTTAACTGCAACAGTGTTTTTTTCTCGCAACAATTCAGCCATAACAGTGTTTTTCAGTCAGTTTTAGCCAAATTTCAGCAAGCCGAACATGATCTATGACTCGCTCACTCTTGATTACTCCAATATCATTCTAATAAATCCTAGTACAAAGTGAACAACTCTCCAGAAAATTTAGCATATAAGCGATCAAAAAAGAGGTGTTAAATTATTTCGTTCTTGGAGCAGAAAGCACACAATTTGCCCATGTTCTAATTTCTTCTTGCTAAATTGTCTTTGGTTAAAATAATACTTCTTTTTAGAAACAAAAGAAATTTAAGCCCTTATTTAGTTCGCGAAAAGTTTTCCCAAAAAGTGCTACAGTATCCATCACATCGAATCTTGCGATACGTGCATGGAATATTAAATGTAAACGAAAAATAAAACTAATTGCACAGTTTGGTTGGAAATTGCGAGACGAACGTTTTGAGCCTAATTAGTCCATAATTAAACACTAATTGCCAAATAAAAATAAAAGTACTACAGTAGCCAAATTTCCAACTTTTTACGAACTAAACAAGGGCTAGAGTGGTGAATGTGGAGGAAGTAGATGGCAGTGCATAGCATAGGCCCTTCCTCTTCTGCCTTCTGGTGGATCCAGTTGCTACGACACAGAAGCCAAAGGTGCACGGTCACCCGTTGCGTTCCTCTCTCTGATTTGCGGCAGGGTTGGTGGGCTAGCAACGGGGCATAGTGGTAGGTTAGGGGGATGACTGCATGGCGCGGAGGCCAAGATTCACAGGTGCATCGACGAGCAGCATGTTAGGAAAAAATACTATTCCAACTCAAAATTTACGATAAGGGAACAGACTGCTGCTTCCGGATGCACGGACGAGCTTCTCCATGGATTCACCGATGGCAGCACAGATCCCCAAGGAGTGCCCAACAATGGACCCACGACTAGCGTGTCTAGCAGGCCTCGGCAGCAAGCTCGGCGAGGCCCACTTTTTTGTCTTTATTATCTCTAACCAGGTAGCGTGACCGTACATTATTATGGGACAGCTAAATTTTTGTACTAAAAAATGCGCATGATAAAATAACAATACTATGAACATCATTAATTAAGAAAACCACATCAAGTGCACACTCATGACTTCTAGTGGGACACATAGTAAATTATCGGATTGAACTCATCGGACAAATCGTTCTCGGTCCAATACTCCATAAAGGTTATTAAGAATAAACCACATGAAAAACTACATACAACATTCATAGAGGTTCAGGCATACATTAGATCAAAGAGGTCAAAGGCACGCAAAATTCATTATTTCCGATGTACCCATCAGTTCGTAATAATTTGCCATAGAAAATCTCCCTAACCGGCTAGGTATCAACCTCAACATCTGGCCAGTTCTGCTCTTACAGGCCTGTCTGCTCCAATATGAAATCTATCTCTTTCCCCAATCCAATTCGCTTTTTATTCATAGAATGAATCAATTAGCCTTTCTAAAATATAAAATATGTATAAATACCTGTGTTCGAAAATACCTGCAGTTTTATTGAGGTAACCACGTTCGAACATCTCATCCAAAGAGCCTAGCACCTGGAACTCACGTTTTTAGCCATAGAAAGCACAATATATTTTATGGAAATAATATATCTTGTGGATCAATATCAGGGTGTCAAAATATTTTATGGGAATAATATATCTTGTGGATCAACATCAAGTTACCGATCAAGAGTACGATGTGTGTTTAGATTTAATCAAAGTTAAGGTACCAATATTTTGGCTAGGTGACCTGACCTTGGCTTTGTATGGATTTGCTGCTAATCAACCAATTAAGGTGTTTGTTTGACAATGCTTGGAGATTAGCGTACGCAAGAAGCTCGCATCCATGGTCATATGTGTATATTCAAACATAAATTCCAAATTCAGTTGTACTCAACCTGAATTCAAACATTTAGTGGCTTTTGAAAAAAATAGAAGACCATAAAAACAAAGCAGGCATTTTTTGACCATAAATGGAATCAGGCACCATTTTGACCCGACAACTGTTTGGGAACACAATTACACAAACACCGTGAACCTGAGCCCCAAGCCCCGAGAGGCATGACGATCAAGGGTAGGAAGCATTTAAGCCAGATTGAATTAATGCTTACAAAAGTTCCAAGTACTCAGAGAATTCAAACAAGTGTGGCTTGTGTAGATACATTAAGCTAGATAACAAGGTGACTAAATGGCGGCATGGCAACAGGGTAAAGTGGTCTTGCTTCAATATTGCAAGAAGCTTCACGTGAACTCACATATTCAAAATTTCCCAAATAGGTAGGCTACAAACCTCTTGATGGGACCTTCGGTTGTCCACTTTCACTTGTCCATGGTGCCCATGCAACGACAAAAAATACTCTTAAAATTAGTACATTAATTTTTTTAGAAAGGCGGCAAAAGCTTTGCCGGATTTTTATTAGATGAGGAAAATTAGTACAATAATTCATTAGATGCTTTCTTAATAGTTGCCAATCTATTTCGAGGACACTCAATTCTATCATCCATGAACAAGTATAATGATGTGTATAATTATGTTTGATTTGCACTCACAAAAGCTAACAATACAAGACTGATTATCAGAATTTTAATGCAATATACATGCAAATACATAAAGACTATGTCCTTGCCATTGGGCCAATTACCATCTTAATATTTACCATCGCTTTTTGTTCATGCCATCACTTTTAGTAATTGTTTATAGGAAAGTTTAAGTAATAAGGTCTACGTAAGAAAATGTATTAAGTACATAATTTAAAAAATAAACCATCCTCCATAATAATACTTTTAAAAACCCTTTTGTCTAAAAAAATACTTTAAAAACCCCATTCTTACCTCATCTTTCCAACACAACATGGCACAGTCATGAATTTATAATCCATATGACCAATAATTGAATTACACCAGCACAGATCAGTAGAAGTACCCATTCGTTATATTGTACACCAAGCATCTTCAATGGTGTGTATTTTGCCAAGCACACAAGGGGCTGCATGAGACAATTTCTAACATCTGAAACCAGATGTAAGTATCATCAACTATGTCTTGATAATGGAATGCATACTTGATATGCTTGTAGGACAATAGAAAGGAAATGCAAATACCTTCTCTAGTCAAGGAGCCATTTTTGTAGCATAGAATTACCATCTAACCATTAGGTTAAACAAGGTTAGGGAAGTCATGCCCTTCATGGTTTTGTTTAGCTTCTATTGTTATCCCAAATACCTACAAAACAATTAGAGGATGAATTACATACAACCATCAAATAAACAAGCCAAGTAACCAACTAAAATTTGAGCATGTCTGCTCAAGTTATTGTGTCGCTACCAAGGATAATGGCAAAGATCACCGGGAGTATTCAGAGTTAAACCTACAACAGATGCAATGGTCCCATAAGAAATCATGAAACTTGTTTGAAAAACAGTACAACAAACTCATAGTGAAACTTGTTTGGACAGTTTCAAACTTTCAGTGCATGTCACACCTAATTTTAAGAATAAAATTGAATGCATAAAGCTCATGTGTGCCCAGAGATCAGTCACACACATAAGTCGACAAATTATAAGAAGTATCATCACGGTGTATCTTACATCATGATTAATAACATCACATAGTCTTACACAACACAGCGGAAAATAAAAAGATAACTCTCTCATAGAAGCTCCAACACAGGGACGGTCAACTGGTTGACCACAAGCCTAATAGTCCTAAGAAAACTCCTCATACACGTTGTCATCTGTTACCCATCCGGGATTTTTATCCAAATATAGAAAGTAAACAAGCGTAAGTACTTTCCGTACTTAACAAGATAACATGGGGTTATGAAAGCTCAAAAAGGTTGACTCTGGTTTACTACAGTTAGCACTTTTAGTAGGTCAAGATTTTATCATCAACTATTATCAAGTTATGCTTAAGCTTCCATTTAAACCCACATAATCAGATATCTGAATCATTTAGATCATATTATCATCGTATAACATCATAAATGAACAACAATAAGTAATCAATTATTCTGTGAGTTTTTTGGACCGCTCATGACCGTGAGCACGGCTGTTATAACAGTTTGTAACCCTCTGTAGAGGTGGTGCACATTCACCGCGAGTCATGTTTCCCCTATGCCTAGGTTAATTACTCACATATCACTGCCAAGGTGAGCGGGCGGGGTACACTATGAAGCAATTTCATAGGTTTCTCTAATAAGTTAGGACAGCTAGGTTTTCTCGGTAGGCAGATGAAGGAACCCCCCTTTCCTATGGCACATATCCATCGTGGCTATACACATAGGAACAGAGGCAGCCCTATACCCAACGTGGCAAGCCCCTTTTATGCCATAAAGGTAACCTCTAACAAGCTAGAAAAGGTTCTATTACTGAGCTAAAGTCAGAGCTATGTGACTCTCACAGTTGCACTGTCAGTCCCAGCTTTTGCTGACAGATAAGTCCTTATAGAGGGCCGAGAGCATCATGATCAAAAGTCATTTGCTCCTTTGCCCTATAATTTAGTTGTTTAAAAGAAACTTTTACCTTTTCTTTACATAGAATCATTGTTCGTTATGTAGCTCATGTATAGTTATATTGAGCGCTAGCAAACTACCCATATGCATATAACTCGTAGGAGAACAAGGAAACATGATAATCAATCACTAGGATATCCTAACGGGTATCAAAATTAGACACATGCAAATGAGTGTTTAATAAAGGTGAATAGGACATCAAGGTAGGTCCCATGCTATACTTACCTTGGTTAGCAAACTCCTGCTGGTCATCAAAGAACTCTTAGTCTCCAACGTTCTCTTCACCGTCTGAACGCGACCAACACGGCAACACACAATATTCCAAAGGCATTCATGCAAAGAAAACAATCCTATAGTTAGAACAGTACACCACTAGTATATAAAACAAGATAAAATGTTTATGAAAAGAATCTACGTCTCGCTACGATCACGTCAACGCGAAGTTCACTAAAATCGGAGCTAAAACGTGAAAGTTATGAATTCAACGGGGTTTCTTATAGCAATTTATTTAATTAAACCTAACCATGAAATTTAAAAGTTGCAAACATGGTTAACAGTGGTTCTAACATGTAGAGAACTTTATTACAAATCTAACGCAATTTGAACGGGTCGATTCGGAGCTAAAACAAAGTTTTTATGAGCAAAACAAATCCAGTGGCATTTCTGTAAATAGGATGAACTATTTTTAGATTTAAATAAATCAATTTTGGAATAATTAAACAGCCGAGGACTGCGGGTTCTAATTCACCAAACTCGGGGGTCTCTTTAACAAAAACACCCACGAAGGGGTATCGACTTATGTGAGCCGTTGGATCAAGAACAGATGGTAGAAAAAAGATGGAAGGGAGAGAGAAAGGGGCCGGCTGCTGGAACAGTGGCGGCCGTAGCGGGGCACCATAGCCGGCGACGTGGGGCTTGTCAGCATGCTTGGTTCAGGGGTTATGGTCTACGGTTCGATGAACTGAGAACACCGGGAGAGAGAGGGGGGCAGGCGAACTCGGCCAGGCCTAGAGCACGGCCGGAGGATGCGGCCGTGGCGGTGGTGGCCATGGCCAGCGGCCGGAAGCTTGTTGGCGCACGCGGCTAGGGCACTAGAAGCCATGAAACAAGAAAATAATGGCACGAGGAGAAAGAGGGAATCAAGGGGGTCTCACCGCGGGGAAAAACAAGGTCGAAGGCGGCTCGGGGACGGCGGGCCACACAGAGGGGCGGACGGTGAACCTCGATGATGCAGTTGCGGCTTCCTCGAGCATGGGCGAACGCGAGAGGGAGTGGGGAAGGTAGCAAGGGGAGCGGGGAAGGGCACGACTCGCTTTTGTAGAGGCCGAGCGTGGGGAGGACACTCCCACGATGCGGGACGTGGGCACGGAGCGGCGGTTGTGGGCTTTCGGCTAGACTGGCATGGGGCGAGCGGGAGGAGGGGGAAGGCACTAGCAGGTGGGCCTAGATCAGCGGCGGCTAAGGCATGGGCAATAGTTGCGGCTCGGTGCTAGGCTGGCGCGGTGGCAGCGGTTCTGCCCAAACTGGGCTGGCCCAGGAAGGAAGCGGGGAAGGGGAAAGGAGGGGGGCGCGCGGGTCGGCAGGAGAAAGGGCCTGCGGCCAAAAATTGGAGAAGGGAAGGGGAGGAAAAAATATTTCCTTTCTCTTTTTATTTTCTAGAGGTTTAGCAAACCATTTTCAAATTGATTTTGCATCCAAATTCAAATTTGATCAAGACCAATCATTGCAAAAATAAAGGTGCAGCAACATGTATGCATCAAAAGGTTACTAACCTTATATTTGATTTTGATTTCCCAAAAAATATTAATTTCCTATATTTGAATGCACACATAATAACATAATTAAATCAAATTTACTTATTTTAAAAGAATGAAATTTTTTGGTGTTACAATTCTACCCCCTTATGATGAATCTCGTCCTCGAGATTCGGATGACTACTTACTCAAACAGTTGTGGATAAGCTTTCGTAATTCCTCTTCTCTTTCCCAAGTAGCCTCATCCTCTGTATACCGATTCCAGTGTACCTTGCACATTTTTATAACTCGGCTCCTTGTAACTCTTTCTATCATCTATAAGATCTTTATCGGATACTCTTCATATGTAAGATCTTCCTTAATAGCAAGTTCTTCCAAAGGAATCTGCTCTTCTGGTACTCACAAACACTTCTTTATTTGAGAAACATGAAACACATCGTGCACACCTGACAAACTCTCAGGCAATTCCAACTGATAGGCTACTTCTCCACATCTCTCTAGGATCTTGAAAGGTCCAATATACCTCAGTGCCAACTTTCTCTTCATATTAAATCTTTTCACACTTCTCATTGGTGACACCTTCAAGTACACGTAATCTCCAACTTCGAAAGTCAGCGCTCTTCGATGAGTATCAGTGTAACTCTTCTATCAGGACTGAGCCACTCTCAAGTTGTCTCTAATCATTCTCACTTGTTCTTCTGCGTCTCTAAGGACATCGAGTCCAAACACTTGAGTTTCACCAGTCTGATTCTAGAACAAAGGCATCCTACATTTACATCCATACAGCGCCTCAAAAGGTGCTATCTTGAGACTCTTCTGGTAACTGTTGTTGTACGAGAACTCAGCATATGGTAAACTCTTGTCCCAACTAGTACCATACTACAGTGCACAAGCTCTCAACATATCTTCCAAAATCTAGTTAATCCTTTCAGTCTGTCCATCAGTTTGTGGGTGGTAAGCATAATTGAAATTCAACCTTGTCCCCAAAGATCTATGTACTTTCTGCTATAATTGCAACGTAAACTGAGTGCCTCTATCAGACACTATTTTCTTGGGAACACCATGTAAGCACACTATCCTTTCCATATACAACTCTTCTAGCCTTGCACTTGTATAGGTAGTCTTGACTGGTAGAAAGTGAGCAACCTTGGTGAGTCAATCCACTATTACCCATATTGAATCATAACCTCTTTGAGTGCGGGGCAAACCTACGATAAAATCCATACCAACTTCTTCTCATTTCCACTTAGGAATCTTTATTGGTTGTAGCAACCCTGTAGGTCTTTGATGCTCAGCTTTCACTCTTTGACAAGTGTTAGTGTGTCACACAAAGCCTTATACTCTGCCACATCTCTCTTCAAACCATACCACCAATACTTCTCTTTGAGATCCAAATACATCTTGGTACTTCTGGGATGTATAGAATAAGCAGACTCATGTGCCTCTTGCAGAATTGCATCACGGATAGCCTTCACTTCAGGTACACATATCCTTTTCCTGAACTAAAGAGTACCATTCTCATCCATCCTGAATCTTGGTGCCTTTACAAGCACTATATTCTTCGCTATCTCCTTAAGTTTTTCATCCTCCAATTGACCTTTGCGTATTTCTCGCTCCAGAGTAGGCTCTATCACCAATTTCATTGCATTAGTGATGAAGCTCAAGTTGAGATACTCCATTTTAGCACACAACTCTGCCGACATAAATGTCATCCGAAGCCCATTGGCATAACCCTTCCTGCTAAGTTCATCAGCCACGACATTTGCCTTTCCTGGATGATAATGCACTTCCAAATTATAGTCTTTGATCAATTCTAACCAACGACGTTGTCTTAGATTCATATCTAATTGGGTAAAGATATACTTCAAACTCTTGTGGTCTATATAGATATCACTCTTATGCCCAATTAGATAATATCTCTAGATTTTCAAAGCATGAACCACAGCTACCAATTCCAAGTCATGAGTAGGGTAGTTCCACTCATGCTTTCTCAATTGTCTAGATGCATATGCCACCACTCTTCCTTCTTGCATAAGAACACATCCAAGGCCCAAACGAGATGCATCACAATATATAGAAAAGTTCTTGCTTAAGTTAGGCAAAATCAATACTGGAGCTGTAGTCAATCTCTTCTTTAGCTCATCAAAGTTTGCCTGGTATTTATCAGACCATACAAATTTAGTATTCCTTTCCAATAGAGCTGTCATAGGCTTAGCAAGCTTGGAAAAACCTTCAATGAACCTCCTATAATACCCAGCCAATCCCAAAAAGCTACAAATCTCACTTACATTGGTTGGTGATTTCCAATTCAAAACATCTTGTACTTTGCCTGGATCCACTGCTATTCCACCATTAGAGACAACATGACCCAGAAAAGAGACCTCCTTCAACCAAAACTCATACTTGCTCCGCTTAGCGTACAACTTATGTTCTCTAAGCTTTTGCAAGACCAACCTTATATGTTCAGCATGTTCTTCTTTAGTCTTAGAGAATATCAGTATGTCATCAATGAATACCACCATAAATTTATCAAGAAACTCCATAAACACCTTATTCATTAGATACATAAAGTATGTAGGTGCATTGGTCAATCCAAAAGACATAATGGTATACTCATACAAGCCATACCGTGTAGTGAATGTTGTCTTGGGTATGTCCGAGTTTTGAATCTTTAGCTGATGGTAACCTGAGTGGAGATCAATCTTGGAGAACACATAGGCTCCTCTCAACTGATCAAACAAATCATCAATCCTAGGCAAAGGGTATTTATTCTTGATAGTAACCTCATTAAGTGAACGATAATCCACACACATCTGTTGACTACCATCCTTCTTATCCACAAAGATCACAGGTGCTCCCCATGGGGAAGAACTGAGGCATATGAAACCTTTTTCTTACAACTCTTTTAGTTGTTTCTTAAGCTCTTCTAATTCATTAACCCCCATTCTATATGGACGTTTAGCTATTGGTGTAGTTCTAGGTAATAATTCAATAATGAATTCAATGTCACGGTCAGGTGGCATACCTGGCAAGTCATTGGGGAAGACATCCGAGAACTCCTCCACAACATGATCTTGTTTATTGACATCACCATCCAGCTGATTCACAGTGGCCATTGGCTGAGCTTGCACTACCACTTCTACATAGATTCTATCTCCATTGGGTGATGTCCCAACAACATATCTCTCCTAACACTGAATCACTGCCCGGTGTTGTTGCATCCAATCCATTCCTAGAATAAGATCAATTCCCGCTGTTCTTAACATAATATGTTTCACTTTGAAGTCTACCCCCTTAAGGAAATGCTAGTTGAGGGACTCCAATAAGAAGCTGGCATACTACCTCCTAGTGAATTTACTAGTATGGGTTTTTTCATGGCACATAAAGGTATGCTATGCATTCTAACAAAAGCTTGAGAAATAAAAGAATGCGAAGCACCAGAATCAAAAAGTACTATAACAGAGATAGAGTTGACACTGAACATACCCAACATGACCTCGGGTGTCTCCTGAGCTACATCAGATGACACATAGTTCACCTTAGCAGTGTGAGGTGGTCAAGCATTGAACGTCGGATTGCCATTCTAGTTCTGAGGAGCTTGCTGGTTCTGCTTCTTTGGACACTGATGAGCATAATGACCTACTTCTCCATAGCGATAGCATGCGTTGGGATTATTGGGTGCACCACACTTCATAGGAGCATTGTTGGGCATTCCCTGGCATATTGCCAGATTGCCGGTCTGTTGCGGGGGACGCTGATTACCAAACTGTTGCTGGTACTAAGGGTATTGCTGGAACTGATTATGCTGAGGATACTAACCACGGTTTCCCTAGTTAGATGGTCCTTGATTCCTCTGCTAAAAACCCTGTTAGGGATAGGCACGCGGGCGGGTGTTGCTTCCAGAAGCTTGCCCTTGAAGCCTCCTCTTCTTGGCTTCCATCTCTTTGCGCTTATCATCAATCATAATAGCGCGGTTCACTAAAGACTGAAAGTTAGGGTAGGTGTTGGACATCAGCTGGAGCTGCAGTCCATCATAAAGTCCCTTGAGGAAACGGTGTTGCTTATCCTTATCATCAGCTACATCATTTGGAGCATAGCGTGATAGTTGAGCAAACTTGTCATGATACTCCGCCACAGACATGGATCCTTGCTTAAGGGACCTGAATTCCTCCTGCTTCAACTCCACTAGTCCATCGGGGATATGATATGACCAGAAAATGTCCTTGAATTCCTGTTAGGTGATAGCAGGAGCATTGTTGGGGCATCCATACTGGAAAGAATCCTACCAATCCTGAGCTACTCCCTGGAGTTGACCAGAAGCATACAACACCTTCTCAAGATCATTGCATTGTGCTATGTTAAGTTGCTTTTCCACAGCACGCAACCAATCGTCTACCTCTAAGGGGTCTGAGGCATGAGTGAACACCGGAGGGTGACCCTTCATAAATTCTCCATGCTTGTCTCTAACCTAAACAGGCGGTGGTCCTCTTGCAGGTTCATTATCCAAGCGTTGCATCATGGCTTGCATCAACTGCGCTTGCATTCTCATCAATTGTTCCATAGTCACTGGTGGCGGTGGTGGTGGATTTATGAGAGCATCACGTCCACGACCATGGCCTCTGCCTCTTCCTCCTCTTGCGGCCATCTGTTTTCCAACAAATGCGCAAAATTTTAGAGATTTCCAATTTATAGAAAGCTTATGAAAGATAATGAACAATGCTGAAAACTTTCTGGATAAGATTTCAATTATAGCAGTTCGGTAAATCTGTCATAACTTGAGTTTCAGAGATCCCACAGAGGGGAACCAAGAACGGTTGGAATGTTTAGGAGATCAGCTACAACTTTTATTTAGAACACTTTTTATAGATTCTGGTATATACATGGTAAAAAATAGAGCTAAACCGAATCTGTTCTGGGTTCCAGTCTGCGTAGAAACATGAACTTGTGATAGCTAGATCTCACAAACCTGAACAGCTATTGACGTGATTCTAGAAACTTTTGAAAGATACAGAAGTCTAGATATCTCCACAAAAATTTCAGAATTTTTGGCAGCCCAAATTTAGAGATACAAGATAAAGAACACAGACTGCTCCAGAAAATAGCACAGCAGAGATAAGATAAAGCAAACCCATCTGCATTAAGACTTCATCTAAACTTAAGGTTCAAACCTATGGAATTTGTGGACATGCCCACAAACCTCCAGCAATCAAACAAACTCCAAATAATCTAAGTTCACAATTAAAAACATCCAACCACTAAAGTTCACAAAGACGAAACAAGACTAGACATAACACACGAACTAACAACGTAGCAACTTTAAACAAGGAACCTAACACCTATGGGGTGGTGTCAATCATGGTGAACGACCGACGCTTCTTCTTGTAGATCGGTGGCAGCCCAAGTTGAGCACGCAGTTCATCAACTTGCTTCTAGAGTCGCCTCTCGGCCCTCTGTGATGCACATAGCTCTCCTTTGACTTCTTCATCTACCCCCTGCATGGCATGGACATGTTGCACAGTTGCTTCCAGAGTTGGATCACTTTCTGGGGGTGCCAGGACCTACCAATTTCCCTCATGATCATTACGAGGAAGGAATCTAAAATGATCCTCCTTCATGGTCTCAAAATGACGACCATGGTAGTAGATGTAGGCGTCTCGCGCCGCATCTTTCATGCCATCCAATGCATGGGCCCGTCTGGCAGTAGCACGATGGACAGTCTCCACCTTATGTCCATTCTTTATGTCATTCCAGGCAGTGACAGCCAGCTCTACCTTCCAAAAGGGTGCCTCCAAAGGATGCTAGTACTCTGCACAGTGATAGTTGATGGAGGCGTGCAGATTAGGGTAGTAGTCATCCAGCACATGAGTAAGGAGGGTGTGGTAGTAGGCTATCTCCGGGGCTGGCTTGAAGTAGTATTTGCACTTTCAGCCTATCTCCTCATCCACCACAAGGACAACTGGGGATGGCATAGGCGTAGATGAAGTAGCTGATGACTCTGCTGGGGTAGCTATAGCAGCATAGACAGGTACAACAATTGGAGTAGGAGCAGGTGCAGGTGTTGGGGTGGCCATCCACTCCTCATCATCCTCGATCAAGGGTTCCACCTCATCATCGGAGATGATCACAATCTCCTTCTCTGCCTGTGGAGCACGGGGGTGAACATGGCACTGTAGCCTACAGTGCTAAGGCGGGCGGTCTTCGGGTTATGAGACATCTATAGATTTAGAGTAAGATAGAATTAGAATAAAAAATTTTATATAATAGATTAAGGTATGAATAGCATAAATACTTTATTAAAATAACAAGAATAAGACAGCAAGTAGGAAACCAGTGGAGCAAAGATGCTAAAACAACCATTTCTAACTAGGCTTGCGTCCTACAGTCAACCTGGCTTTGATACCAATTTGTCACACCTAATTTTAAGGATAAAATTGAATGCATAAAGCTCATGTGTGCCTAGAGATCAGTCACACACATAAGTCGACAAATTATAAGAAGTATCATCACGGTGTATCTTACATCATGATTAATAACATCACATAGTCTTACACAACACAGTGGAAAATAAAAAGATAACTCTCTCATAGAAGCTCCAACACAGGGACGGTCAACTGGTTGACCACAAGCCTAATAGTCCTAAGAAAACTCCTCATACACGTTGTCATCTGTTACCCATCCGGGATTTTTATCCAAATATAGAAAGTAAACAAGCGTAAGTACTTTCCGTACTTAACAAGATAACATGGGGTTATGAAAGCTCAAAAAGGTTGACTCTGGTTTACTACAGTTAACACTTTTAGTAGGTCAAGATTTTATCATCAACTATTATCAAGTTATGCTTAAGCTTCCATTTAAACCCACATAATCAGATATCTGAATCATTTAGATCATATTATCATCGTATAACATCATAAATGAACAACAATAAGTAATCAATTATTCTGTGAGTTTTTTGGACCGCTCATGACCGTGAGCACGGCTGTTATAACAGTTTGTAACCCTCTGTAGAGGTGGTGCACATTCACCGCGAGTCATGTTTCCCCTATGCCTAGGTTAATTACTCTCATATCACTGCCAAGGTGAGCGGGCGGGGTACACTATGAAGCCATTTCATAGGTTTCTCTAATAAGTTAGGACAGCTAGGTTTTCTCGGCAGGCAGATGAAGGAACCCCCCTTTCCTATGGCACATATCCATCGTGGCTATACACATAGGAACAGAGGCAGCCCTATACCCAACGTGGCAAGCCCCTTTTACGCCATAAAGGTAACCTCTAACAAGCTAGAAAAGGTTCTATTACTGAGCTAAAGTCAGAGCTATGTGACTCTCACGGTTGCACTGTCAGTCCCAGCTTTTGCTGACAGATAAGTCCTTATAGAGGGCCGAGAGCATCATGATCAAAAGTCATTTGCTCCTTTGCCCTATAATTTAGTTGTTTAAAAGAAACTTTTACCTTTTCTTTACATAGAATCATTGTTCGTTATGTAGCTCATGTATAGTTATATTGAGCGCTAGCAAACTACCCATATGCATATAACTCGTAGGAGAACAAGGAAACATGATAATCAATCACTAGGATATCCTAACGGGTATCAAAATTAGACACATGCAAATGAGTAATTAATAAAGGTGAATAGGACATCAAGGTAGGTCCCATGCTATACTTGCCTTGGTTAGCAAACTCCTACTGGTCCTGCTGGTCGTCAAAGAACTCTTGGTCTCCAACGTTCTCTTCACCGTCTGAACGCGACCAACACGACAACACACAACATTCCAAAGGCATTCATGCAAAGCAAACAATCCTATAGTTAGAACAGTACACCAGCAGTATATAAAACAAGATAAAATGTTTATGAAAAGAATCTACGTCTCGCTATGATCACGTCAACGCGAAGTTCACTAAAATCGGAGCTAAAACACGAAAGTTATGAATTCAACGGGGTTTCCTATAGCAATTTATTTAATTAAACCTAACCATGAAATTTAAAAGTTGCAAACATGGTTAACAGTGGTTCTAACATGTAGAGAACTTTATTACGAATCTAACATAATTTGAACGGGTCGATTCAAAGCTAAAACGAAGTTTTTATGAGCAAAACAAATCCAGTGGCATTTCTATAAATAGGATGAACTATTTTTGGATTTAAATAAATCAATTTCGGAATAATTAAACAGCCGAGGACTGCGAGTTCTAATTCACCAAACTCGGGGGTCTCTTTAACAGAAACACCCATGAAGGGGTATCGGCTTATGTGAGCCGTTGGATCAAGAACGGACGGTAGAGAAAAGATGGGAGGGGGAGAGAGGGGCCGGCTACCAGAACAGTGGCGGCCGCGTCGGGGCACCATAGCCGGCGACGTGGAGCTCGCCGGTGTGCTCGGTTCAGGGGTTACGGCCTACGGTTTGATGAACTAAGAACACCGGGAGAGAGAGGGGGGGGGGGGTAGGCGAACTCGACCAGGCCTAGAGCGCGGCCGAAGGATGTGGCCGTGGCAGTGGTGGCCATGGCCGGCGACCGGAAGCTCGTCGGCGCACGCGGCTAGGGCACTAGAAGCCGTGAAACAAGAAAATAACGGCACGGGGAGAAAGAGGGAAGCAAGGGGGTCTCACCGTGGGGAAAAACAAGGTCAGAGGCGGCTCGAGGACGGCGGGCCACGCGGAGGGGCAGACGGCGAACCTCGGCGATGTGGTTGCGGCTTCCTCGAGCACGGGCAAATGCGAGAGGGAGTGGGGAAGGCAGCAGGGGGAGCGGGGAAGGGCTCGGCTCGTTTTTGTAGAGGCCGGGCGTGGGGAGGACGCTCCCACGACGCGGGACATGGGCGCGGGAGCGGCGGTTGCAGGCTTGCGGCTAGACTGGCACAGGGCAAGTGGGAGGAGGGGGAAGGCGCTGACAGGCGGGCCCGGGTCATCGGCGGCTGAGGCGCGGGCGGCAGTTGTGGCTTGGTGCTGGGCTGGCACGGAGGCAGCGGTTCCACCCGAACTGGGCCGGCCCAGGAAGGAAGCGGGGAAGGGGAAAGGAGGGGGGCGCGCGTGCCGGTGGGAGAAAGGGCCTGCGGCCGAAAATTGGAGAAGGGAAGGGGAGGAAAAAATATTTCCTTTCTCTTTTTATTTTCTAGAGTTTTAGCAAACCATTTTCAAATTGATTTTGTATCCAAATTCAAATTTGATCAAGACCAATCATTGCAAAAATAAAGGTGCAGCAGCATGTATGCATCAAAAGGTTACTAACCTTATATTTGATTTTAATTTCCTAAAAATTATTAATTTCCTATATTTGAATGCACACATAATAACATAATTAAATCAAATTTACTTATTTTAAAAGAATGAATTTTTTGGATGTTACAGTGCATCAGTAAATATATGTTACCATTGAGGTACTCCATCTTCCTGAAGTCCCTCAGCATCAGCCTATGTTGCTATCGTGTCGCTGGAATGCTCCTCAAGATGACCTACTGATCCACCCGGAAAAAGGAGAACGTATCAATCAAACTGATCTGCAGATATCAGGAAGAACACATCTTCTATGTTTAGGAAATTCAGATTTACCATCAGAACAGTTTGTTGTGACTTGTGAACTCATCTAGAATAAAATAACATTCAGAACAAAAATAATCAATTTTAATGGTCATTAGAGAAGTTTTTAATAATGACCCAATTAATTAAATAGAGAAATGAAGAAGGCAGGGGTTTGACCTAAACTTCAGTATAGCATGCTCTAGCCTGCGGAGGCTCCCTTGAGTTTCTTTATCGTCTCCTCATACCCCAAATACCATCTAGTAGCAGCAACATCAAATATGTTTTATCAAATTCCACAAGCAAACAACATGGTTAGAGGGAAGTTAGTATCAAATTCGTTTAAGTTCTTAATCCTGAAGTTAGTATTTTGTTATACAGTTACATAGCATACGTATTGAAGTGAAATTCAAAGTTTCTTTGTCAACTATATGGGGAAAGTATGGTCTGTGGAACATAACAGGGCAAGGTTATCGTCAGCATAATTGGTGTTATGCTGTTTATTATTACATGGCACTGTTATGAAAGGACAAATCAAATGACCTGAAATAGAAAAGAGATCTCTTTATAAAAAAATGACCTTTCAGACAACTGTGAACCCTGAATGTAGTGCAGTTTTATTTGGTCCCCGTATGAGTGCGGACCCTGTTGGGGACCACCCTTTCTCTTTAATACAATGAAACAGAACTCTCCTGTGTTTTCAAAAAAAATGTAGTGCAGTTAAGCCGCCTGTTGGAGCTGAGATGAACCCACTATAAATTGCAAGAAAGGTCTGCATTGAAGGGATCCCAACTCTTGAATGATTTGCAATAACTGCAGTGCAGTTTGTATTGAAATAACAGACCTCCATTAATGTTTGACAACATATGTTGGCAATTTCGAATATCTTGGCTAGAGGAAACTTACATTGATGACAGGATTGGTGCTGGAAGTGAATCTGTGAAGTAATTCGAGATGTAATTCTTAGCGCTTCCTACAAAAGCAATGAAGCACACAATAAGTAACGAAGATGGGAGAGGTATGGGGAGACTAACTGCATTTTATCAGGAATTATCATGCAAGAAGGTCTTAAGAGTAATATAGGGAGTGGGAAGGGGGAGAAGGTTTTGTAGTTCAGGTTAGAATCACAATGCATTAAGGAATAAAATGCAAGATCCATATAAGTAGAGAGTTGAGAGGTACCGGTAGGAGTTCATACAAGATAGGTTCAGCTTCAGCATCGTGGCGAGGCTAAAAAAAGGGGAAAACATAGTAAAACTTCAATTACTTTGTGAGCACCTGACAGCACACGAACCTGTATGAATTTGGTGCAAGGCCAACACTCTAAAGCAGAAGTATTACATTTGTTGGTCTACAGATCATGTTCAAAGACTTTATGCAAGAAAATCAAGTAAAAGAAATATATGCTAGTACCACAATATCGACATGATCTATGGATCCTCTACTCGTAATAGATAGCATGGTCATGCATGTCCTATACAAAACATACAGGCAATGGTCTACAAAATTTTACAATGGTGTTATTTGAATCATGTTGCTGTCACTCACAATGCAAGCAACTAATTGAAAGTAAAAGACGTACTTTAGGATAGCTGCAAAATTAATTTGAAGGTGTAACATTGTACCAGAATATGAAAACGCCCTTACACTTTGTAGGTTGGATACTTGTCTGCAGCTAAAGGATGCAGTATACCATTCAAAATATAGATCTGTACAAATTAGAGAGTACCAGATATGAAAATAGTACTGACATTAATTCAGATACATCAACATAATTGACAAATACATATATGTTTTTCACAAATCACAAATCTAGGAGTATATATAATAGCCCCTGACTCTAGTGGCAGTACGTGATCACCCATGACTCGTTACAGGGCCGATGGTACTGGTGGATTTGGTAGAGAGAGAGAAAATACTATATGCTGTGCCAGAGTGTGTGTGTATATATATATATATATATATATAGAACTACTATCCTGTAGCTGGCTACAGAATAACTTATTCTGTAGCCACTTTGAGTTATGATAATTACTATGTTAATTTACGAGATTATAGTAACTCCTTACTAAGTGGTTTAATATAACGTTATGGTAAATATCCTCATGTGTTATAGTAACCCAACTATCATAAATATGTATTGACATTATGGTAAATTAGTATATAAAATTATAGTAAATGAAGGTGGCTACAGAATAACTTATTTTGTAGCCGGCTACTGAATAGCCTCTCCCTATATATATATATATATATATATATATATATATATATATATATATATATATATATATATATTATATACTTATTTTATTTTCTACTCCTAGAGACTAGTTACTCCCATGTGTATATCTCTAGATTTAGGGTGTATATGGTCCGACGAAGTGTATGTAGATAGAATATATCATCATACTAGACCATCTAGAGTACTATGTATAACAAGTATGTATGTATACTTAGAGTATATGATTATACTTATTTTATATGCTACTATCATATTATTATAAAATATATTAAAAAATATGTGCTCTTTTGAATTTTTTTTTCACATAGTAAAGATATGTAATATCTTAATATTAGTATATCAATATACTCAAACTGATAAATGAGTATGTACATATATGCAATGTGATTTATTGATTACGAGAGTAACTACCCCGGGAGTATATAAAATGCAACACACACACACATATATATATATATATATATATGGAGAGTATATTCAGTAGCCAGCTACAAAATAAGTTATTCTGTAGCCACCTCCATTTACGATAATTTTATATACTAATTTACGATAATGTCAATACATATTTACGATAGTTGGATTACTATAACACATGAGGATATTTACCATAACGTTATAGTAAACCACTTAGGAAGGAGTTACTGTAATCTCGTAAATTAACATAGTAATTATCGTAACTCAAAGTGGCTACAGAATAAGTTATTTTGTAGCCAGCTACGGAGTAATATATATATATATATATATATATATATATATATATATATATATATATATATATATATATATATATATTATTTCTATATTGTACCCTAGGTAATAATTAATATTCAGTACCCGAGTCACCCCGCCGCCAACCGATTTCGATTCGCCGAGCCACCCCACCCACCCAGCGCGACCGACCCCGCCTTCCTTTCCTCCACGATGCCTGCCGCTTTTTTTTCTCTGTGTTTTTTTTCACCCATTTATTTTTGTTCGTCCTCCTCCTTTTTTTTTTCCTATCGTGGGCAGCGGCAGTTCCTCCTCTGCTCGGCGGTGTGACGGCGCCCTCTGCCCATCCGCAACTGGCAGCGAGCCGGCGACGTCCAGCTCCACCTACTCCCATCCTTGATCCACCACCTCCTCCCTCCCTCCATCTTCTCCACCAGTAGCGGCGGCGGCGGCGTTTTACCCGCATGGCCCCTCCGCAGCGTTCCTCCGCCCCGTCCTGCATCCCGGCGTTTGACGTGTTGAGCCTTCATCCCCTCGCCAGCGACGGATCTAGGGTAGTAGGCCTAGGGATCATCTGATCCCCATCACCCGGCTGTATCGGCGGCTTCTCCATTCTCCCACTCCCGTGCGTCAGCCTCCTGTGCTCGCCCGTGACTCATCGTCAGCCCCCGTCACAAACTCCCGGAGAAAGGAGTAGCGACTCGCCTGGCGACGCCGTCAGTCCGCCGCCACTGCCGCTCCTGCATGTGCTCCTGCAACAATGGTGGCAGATCCAGGTGCCCCTCCTCCAGATCCCCTTCCCCAGCTCCTCATTTGCAGCATCTTCTCCTTCCCTTCCCCTTCCCCTTCACCTTCCCCTTCTTGATTCGATTTGATGATTCGAGTGCAGGATGCGATCCCTTGAGCTTCTCTTGGTCTGATGCGAGTGTTCGTTTGTCAGCCCAGTCGTTGAGGAACCACCATGGCCAGGAGCTCCTCTTCACTAGCAGCAAGGTTGAGTCTAGGTCTAAATCTCTAAATTTTTTGTTGCATTATGCTTGTATATTTATTATCTTATGAATGGATGCAACAACAGTCACTTGATTGTCATTCATTTTTCAGGCTTATTGATGGCAATTGTAGCCACATATCATTGCATTGCATGTACCCTGTAGGTACAGTCTTGCTGCATTTTTTTAATTTTTTGTGGTCAACAAGTTCCCTGTTCGGCTATCATTGTTGTTGCCTTTATTATTGTTGCACTGGGTGGTATTCAGACAAATCAATGTATTGCATATTGTTACTGATTTTCCGAAAATAAATCGCCAATTTGACTCGTTATCCGGTTTTTAGGCTGCTCTTCATCAAGGGATTATGTTGTCTTCATCCTAGTGAACTGAGCAGAGCATGAGATTATCTCTTACTACTGGATTTTTGTACCAACTATCTTTGCCAGGATTCCTCCCTGTTTATTGACACCCTTTATGTCCTGTAATTAGGAATCCCTGGTCATGTGTCCTAGTTCCATTTTTCATCATATAATCTAAAAATTGCACCGAGTTCTCTGTCATGCTTAATGGAACTATATCAAAAGTCTCCTGCTAGCTGGCCAAATAAGTATGCGCAGGCACACTCCATCAGCAACAGTGGCGTGCCGCTAGCACAAAAAAGGAATGCTGGAGAATGCTCTACACTTTTTTGGACTTATCACTGTCTCCACCAGTCATAAATTTGGCATTGATTTTATGACTTATCTATCTTGATCTATGTATGCACCTGTTGATATTACAGATTTAAGGTTTCTAACTGTTAATCATTGTGGTATGCTTTTGACAATTGCATGTGTGAGCACCTGATGCTCATATGCTCTTGAATCCCAAAGCTGATCATTGTTGACCATATGCTCATGTATTCTAAAATTTCCGTATCCTATTATGCATGCCACTTTGCTTCCTGCAAGACCATTTGTATACTGCTCATATGCTCATCTTTAAATATGTACATCGCTGTATCTTGTCACTTTGATACGCATTTCATGATTAGAATTTCCTGTCAGAGTCGGGAGTCTAGGAGTAGTAGTTTTCTAATGGTAAACTTCCGCTGCTTACCATTTCCTTTTCAGCATGATATTTTGTTTTTTGATGGGTGGCAAAGCATTTCATGTTGCTGGATGGTCTGTGATTCGAAGTGATGGAGTGGACGATGTTTGTATCTCTGTTAACCCATCCCTGAGTAAAGTGCTCAATTGCAATGCAACTTTTAGTAATTGATTGCCTTTAGTCAGTAGCAGTGTACTCTATGCAAAGGCATCAATGTTGCTGCATGTTAGTTTCACCTTACAGTTAGAATTTGTTTTTTTTACACTGTCTGAACATTTTAGTTTATTTGTTTTTACATGAATTCTACTACTACTAGTTAGGATGTTTCTCCGCTAGCATTCCTGCGCTTTATGTGGGAACAGCGGTCACAGTGGGCTGATAGCAATTTAGATGCATTCTTTACTTCTACAGTGAAACCAAATTTCTTCGATTTGCCTATGCCTTGCCTTGGAGGATTTAGTGGTCAGGTCATATTTCCTTTAGCCTACACTTTTGGCCCAGAGGAACTAAGCTCGTATGCTACTGTGATCTGCAACAGTGCAACTAATCTCTCCAGTTTATCAAATCTCTTTTGCTTAATGTGTTCGTTTCTTAATTTCTTATGTCAGTTCCTTGAGGTTAGAAAATTGGGAAATGACAATATTTATCAAACGTGCTCCTGCAGCCTCATCTGTTTGTATGCATTTTTGTGATATTAAATGTTAGTATTTGCTATCTGCCAGCTTGATTCAACAAACTTCAATGATGATTAGCTTTTGGTTATTAACTCATTGACCCATCCTTTGTCAGATGCCAGAAGTCAACATGCTATTTTAAAGTCCACTACTATAAATATCTTTTGATCATGCTTCGTGGTTAGAGCTAATATTTTCATCAGTGTTATTTATTCTCTTTTGTTCTTTCTTAGGTTCTGTTTGCAAATCACAGGCGTTCTCCATCAAAGCACCCTCCTCCAGCTACACTCCATGATCACTCACAAAGGTCATTTTTTCTAATATTCCTAATTTGTAGGTGTGACTTATTATGCTTGAATTTTCATCATGTCAATTTTTTTTGTTCGTGACACTATGTATGCTTCGTTAGATAATTAGCCATATCAATATAGTCAAGTGATCTGTTTGGGTGACTAATTATGCTGCATTAGATAATCAGAAGGTTATTTCTTTGCTATATGCATCTTTCAGGTTTTGAAAGGGCATGGACATTTTATCTTGTTTGCAGGATGTGCTAGCCAGTGGCTGATGGCGTCCTCCCGCATGGAGACCTTCTCGGATTTCGTTCCCCCCTCTTGACACCAAGGTCGCCCCAAGTTGCAGCTGTTCTCCTCCGCTGCTCACATCCGTGTACGCTAGACGAGTGGCGAGGAGCGACCAGATGCTAGTGTGGCTCCTGCCGCTGCACAACTGATGTCGAAGCATGTCGATAACAACCCTCCTGCTCCGATGGCGCCAACCTAGCCTCAGGCAAATTCAACCCCCACAAATTTGGTCATTTTTTTAAAGAAAAGCTGTGAACTGAGATGATTTTTGTGGTTCAATTGAAATAATAACATGAATGTGGTTACTATTGGATTAGATGTCCCTCCATATAGTTGAGTGACTTCATTTTGCATCTCTGCAGAAAATAGAGAATGTATGCATTGAAGTTTTAGTCTTAGAATATCCTGAACCTGGAGCTGATTTTTCGTCTTAAGTAAAATGATGTGCGTTCGTGAGGATTTCTTTGTATTAGTCTTCTCTATGCGCGTTCAGCATGTAAGGTTCCCTCTCCACTCTCTTTTGACTAGTGCCCAAACCGCAGGCACCATGTGTAAGACGCCATATTGAACTTTTTTTTGTTTCATGTGGTTTAAAAAAGTATTAGCTCAGTGACGCAGTCTAATAAGATTTCGCCATTACAATTTCAACTACTGTTCATGTCAGTGTGTATTATTTCTAGAATGTTCTTCTATTAGTATATTATAGATTGCATGTCAAATGTTCATTCAAGTGCTTAACTGAATCTATGGTACCTTTTATATCAGGAATTACACTGGCTTGAGTGGAAATCAACAACTTGCATGCAAAATGTTTTGTGTTGACAACTTGCATGTCAAATGTTGGTTCAAATGCCTAGCAATGATATATTAACTTTTTCTATAATTTATGCATGAGTGTATAGTTAGACTGATGATTTATGAATAGTTCAATTGCTGGAGAAACACTAAAATTCATCTCCAATGTGCCCATGCCATTAGTATTTTCACTGCAGGCATGGTGCTTCTGGGACCAGGATCTGAACCTGTCATGCCCACCTATGCTAAAATTGATTTGTCTGACTGACGATGTTGGTCTCATCCTTGTCCTGTTTATGCAGCCAGGAACGAGCAGAAAGAGAGCAGTACCTGTGTGTTGAACTGGTGTGCCTTCTTCCCTTCATTGCTCTAAAGTTGAGTATTTTGTGGTTTCTCCGGGAAGCCATTTTATTGTAGACTAATTTTCGAAGAAACCATTTTCTTCTAGACTATCAGGCTCTCTCTTCTATTTTGGTTCTCAAATGTCACCAATGAAATGTTGGGCAAAACATGTTAGCTCCAGACGGTTTGTTAACCAATTAGCTATGACCATAAATATTCATTTCTAGAAATAGATAAAAAGGATTATTCTAGAAAACAGGTGGTCATAGAAATCCTAGCCTGCTACGTGACAATAAAAATATTATTTAGAAGCACGTTCCATAGTATGATTCATTAATAAAATTGTAATTGAGTGGATCACTTATTCAGTTAACTACTGATGCCGAGACACAAGAGTTGGTACTATTTTAATTTATGACTAAGTGTTGCTGCTGTGATATAGTAACTGTGGTGGATTAATTAGCAGCTCATTTTTTGCTCGATGCATAAGCATGGAAATTAAAACTTGAAACTTGATCAGCACTGCGGCTAGAGTTCGGTCAATTTTGATTGAACATCTAGCTATCCAAGTAGTTATGCCTCGGAGACTTTACTTATTCAGCTTATGCCTTTTCTGATCATCACTGCGGCTAGAGTTCACTTTTTTGATCTTGTCATGGCTTGGTGGGTTTTGTAGTGACGGAGCTGATGGCTGTGAAGTTCAGGTTCTGAATGAGGAGGGGTTGTGGGCTGATGGCCAAGTGAGACAAAAGTTTCTCCATGTTTGTGTGCCCCAGGTAGTTTGTGTCTTCCTCCTGTCTTCCCCTCATTGACTCTGTCTTCCTCTGTGTTGCAGTAAACTTTGATATCTTTTCCTTTCGTGATGCTGCTATGCTGGTTTCGATTTTGCAAGAGAGAAATCCATTTAGATATATTCATATATATTGATTATGAGGTAATGCCAATGAGACAGGGAGATGGGGGAGAGTGTCATATGCTCACATCGAAATAGTTTGCATAACGACTTATAAAATTTTAATATTTATGTGGTATCATCTTGATAATTAACTGGATATGTTACCCCCATAAGAAAACCTGTTTTTAAGATTATATTCTAAAAATAATCATGTTTAGAAGAGGTTATTTCACTTGTTATTAAGCTCATTACTCCATCTTGCAGGTTTTAGAAGACGGTATAGCCATACTAATGCTGCTGAGGCAAACACCTCTTCAGCATCCCATGCCTGGAGTGATGGTGTGGCACTACAGTGGACGATCTTGTGCAAGATGTTTGCTGAGCACCACCATGGAGGCCTCGAGTGCCAAGAGCACCTAGGTGCTCGCACTGCCTCATGGCTCCTCGTAGTTCGCATGTTTGAGATGCACGATTGGACATGTTAATGTAGTGGTTCTGGGCTTTTGATGGCTCTTGTTTTTTGAAAGTGCTTATACCCTGCAAAAAGCTTTGTATTGCAAGGACAAGTCTTGCTTGTTCGTTGAAATTTGCTTATACAAAGTAAATTTGTTTGAAAGCAAAATGTAATTTATGGTTATAAAATTTTGGATCATTTGAACTCTAGAAATAGAAACTTTCACGTTTAATCATAACTAAAATTCTTTGGGCTATAAATTAACTGAGATTGAAAAATGAAGTGCTATTTTGTCCGTTTGCTGCTGCATATCGGATTGACCATAACGCTTATTCCAAAGATAAAAAAAGGGGGTAAAGGGGGGACTTAGGACAAGGCGTGAGGACATGGGCCATCAGCATTTGGCATTTCGAGAACTACCTGAACGGAGGCACCACCTAAGCACGTGTGAGTGAAAAAAAACCGGCGACCGGGTCCTGAACGGAGGCACCATCTAAGCACGTGTGGGTAAAAAAAAGACGTGAAAAAATCAGCGTGGGAGGAAAAAAACGGCGTGAAAAATCAGCGTGGGAGGGGGAAAAAATGGAGGCCAGAAGGCGGGCTGCGGGTGCGCTGGTGGCCTGCGTGCCTCAGAAGGGGTCGGGTACTAAGGCCATGTTTGGTTGGGCTTTTGGCTTTGGTTTTTGGCCCCAAAAGCCAAAAGCCCAATTAAATGGGCTGTTTTTGGAGGGCGCTTTTTCAGAAGCAGCTGCTTTTCCGTAGTTCATTTTTGAAAGCTGGGTTGACCCTGCTTTTGGCTTTTGGCTTTCTGCTTTTCGAAATTGGTGGAATAAAAAGCTCTTCCATAGTTGTTTCAAGAGAGATAAAGATAAAAGGTATATTTTATACTTGTTTAACCAAACAGCTTTCAGCTTTTCTACAGCTCACAGCCCACAGCAGCTTTTCCACAGCTCACAGCTCACAGCAGCTTTTTCCCACAGCCACAGCTCAACCAAACAGGGCCTAAATAATAATCAGCACCCTAGGTACACACACACACAATTCAGCCATAACTCAATGAATGAACAAATGATGCGCTACTTTACACACGAAACCACACATGTGTTGTCATATATGAAGTAATAGTAAGGAAGACAAAAATTTGCGACTACATTGACAACGGAAGGCTTATTTGCATGTAAAAGATCGCAAAAGGTTGATCAGCTCAACTTACTTTGACAATGAGAACAGGTGCAAATCGGCGATATTCCATATTCCACTCGAACAACATTAAGGCACCCCAAAGGCGTTTTAATCTTAAAAAAAAGGATGTTGGCCAAAAAATGAAAACATAATTGTATTTTTAACTGCCACACGTATTTTTAACAGCATTCATTCATTTCAGAGATATGTCAATGCAGAAAACATACAGGATGCATCAATGGGACCAAATGCACTGAAAGAAGAAAGTACTGTTCTAAAGTAGGCATGCTCTTCCTATGCGATTAAGATGTTCTCTGATTCGATAACGGCCAGTTTAATATCCCCAGTTCTCGAAAGAACATCTATTGCAACGGAAGTTGTAAGAATGATCCCTAAATCATGTATCATGTGTTACCTGCTACAAACAGTGGCACATTGTATTTAGGAAATAGAAGTATGGCAGTGAAATGTTAATCCCCTATCAGGACATATTGCAGCGAAAGTATCCTCTTATCCGGTCTATACATCTTAATTGACTGAATAGATTTTAGTACACGTATTTATGATGTGAAAAACGGGATTTAGGTGAATTAGGCAGATTAAAAGAACAGAAGGCTTACCAAGTAGTGGAACATGGTGATGATTAACTCTCACTGTCATACATCACAGAAAAAACATGTTAAAATTTTAGAATGCATGAAAAAATGTGTTTCTTTTTTTTTTTTGTAAAATCTAAGCTCATTTTTTGGTCTGCACTGTTGGTTTCAAAAGCACGCCGACATAAATCATAGAAAGACTGTTAATTCACACCTGAGCGCACGCGCGCAGGACGCGCAACTTCATGGCGGCGGAGTCGACCCTGTTGCCGCTGGCTGGTGATGGACATCGGCGGTGAGGCGGCAGCGAGATGGAGAGGCGCTATGGAGGTGTCGCGGCCCTGCGGCGGTGCTGCCGTGCCACACCGCACGGCTGTCGGAGGGCGCATGCGGGTCCACGCCGCCGCGAGGTCGCGGCCTGGCGCTGGTATTGTGGTGTCGCGCCGCTTGGACGGCGGAGGTCGCAGGAGAGTCGGCGTTCCGGTGGTGCTCGTGGGAGCCGGCTGAGTTTCCTATGGCCGGCGTGGCGGCGATGCATCTTTGTGGGGTTGGAGCGGCGACAAGAGCTTTCACCGTGCGTACTCCGACCTCCCGGTACCCATCCACTCGCTGCTGCCTATGCCCGAATCGGACGCCTTCGCAGACGGGGCGTACAGGGGCAGGACGTCGGTGGCGGCGGCGTTGGCGTTACGAGATAGGGGCTGGGTGACGGCCTCGCTAGGTTAGGGGTGGGGCGCCGGTGATGGGACACCCTCCACAGTCCATGCGGCGCAGGGCAGGGTGTTGCGACAGGGACGTGCCCTCGATGGTGGTAGGGCGGGGCTGCGCCCTCAGCGGGGTAGGGTCGGGCCTTGGGCGCCGGCGGCTGTTTTGCGTGGAGAGAGGACGATGGAGGCAGTTTTTTTTTCGTGGGTCAGGGCACTGGGATCTCGCGTGAGGGGGAGACGGAGCGGTGATCACCTCGAGACAGACCGACGACCCGACGTTTTTGTCGCACGAAAAAGTATTCATGTTTTTGTTCTTTATAGTTGTAGTCAATATACAAAGATTTCGACACAGGTGGGCAGCCGCCTTAAGGTTCTGTTCGTTTCTCTTATAATTCGTCTTTTTCAGCTTGATTTTTCAGTCGGAACAATATTTTCCTCACAATAAATCAGTCGGAACAGTATTTTAGCTTGTTTTTTCAGCGAAGCGAACGGGGCCTATCTCTAAAAATTTGTTTTAGGAGTGTTGTGCTGTGCCTACATGGCCTTGCGTTCTTGCAGTTACCGCTTGAAATGACACGAAGCATGAGAGTGTTGTGCTATTGCTATGCTAGCTTGACCTATCCCTAAGTTTGACTTCTACTCTTGAGTTTTCAAGCAAACTCGATGGGACCATGCTAAGGCGCCGGCTGGTATGGTTGTGAAGGGATTTTGATGGTTGGAGAAATTTTGAAAAAATTTATGAGAGAAAAATATTGTTTCAGATAAAAAAAAAACAGATTAAGTCAGGTGTAAGAACACGTGCGCGCGGAAAGAAAGCGCGCGACCCCAGTCCCGCGTGCAGCCCCAGCGCAATCGCGTTTGGACAGGACTGTATTTTATTTGAATTGGTAATTACCTGCTGATCACCCTAGCCCTGCGCCCAGCGCCAGCCCCAGCGCAGGATGATGATGATCACGCGCTGATGCTCGAGCCATTCCTGGCACGCTTTCCAAAAAGCAAATATTTTCTTTGAATTGCCAAAATTTTTGAACGGAGCATCTATTTTAAATTCCGACTGCACCAGTATGTTGTACAAGACGAGACAAACAAAATTAGACCCCACTTACCTATGTTTCTAAGAATTTTATTTTAGTAGCAATTTATGTGTAAAAATATGGTAGAAGATTTATGAAATGAGTTGCTACCATGTAATACTAAACTTGCTACTCCAAAAATATAAAGTTTTTGCATGGTATGCACATTGATTGTTACCATACAAATATAATAAATTTGTTATATAGTATTTATATAAGGTACTGACCACTAAAGAGAGTAACGGACCAAAACAAAACAAGTTGCAACCTAGAGGGACAAATTATTAAACTAAACATTGCATAAGCTGCCAATTATGGGGAAAGTTATTATACAGCACATTAAAAAAAGCTAAAAAACATGACTTACTGCCAATCGGAGGTATTTATTAAAAAATGCCGGTAGCGATACAAAACAAGACAAGATGCAACCTTGGGGCAAATTATTAAAACAAGCATTGCATAAGCTGCCAACTAAAGGGGCAAGTTATTATAAAATCCACTATATGAGCCGAAAAACATGGCTAGCTGAAAATTGGATGGATATTTATTAAAAAAACAAGAGTAGCGACATAAAATAATACAAATTGCACCATGAGGGGCAAATTATTAGAAGAAGCATTGCATAAGTACTAACTTAGCGGGTAAGTTATTATACAACTAGTATGTAGGATTTAGGAATACATTCGAACCTAAAAAGGTGACAGAAAACTAAAACTAAAAAAACATTAAAGAAAACATGACTGAAAAACTAAAAAAATATTGAAAAAAACTTGACTGAAAACTGAGCATAAAAAATAAAGAATCATTTAACTAAAAATAAAAGAAACAATGAAATAATGAAACTGAAAAATATACACCATGAAAAAAATAATGAAATTCGTAAATGAAAAATAAAAAAATAAAACTAAAAATGACAACCATAAACTAAAATTAAAAGGCACAGAACTGATCTGTGTACTCATGGAAGAGCTCAACCAGGAAAGAAATAGCTTTTACGTAACAGATTCTTTACACATGATAAGTTAGGACGTCGGCCCATATAAGCTTTTATGTTGTCTTTAAGTGGGCTGATGCACGTCCACGTGCATAGGTATGCAGGCCAGGCCGCCAGGCAAGGCCAACAGGCCACTCGCACGAGTCGCGCGCTAGTCGCTTAGCGCGACCGGAAGCGCGTTAGCTTTTGCGAACTCGATGAGCTAGAAAATCCCTTGTCGGCTCAACATGAATCATGGGCTGTCACGCGGAGTGCCCATATTTTCTCTATGTTTGGTGGGCCTTTCTATGGCTGCCCGGTCTGGTCGACGGTTTCCTTTTTATCTTTTTTATAAGAGGATCATGGCTTGAGCCTGGTCGGCCGCCACCTTTGTGTCTCTTCAGGATTGACATATGTAGGCCACAGACTATCGGTTGCATTTCTCTCAGTGAGTGGGTGATGAAGTGGAAAAGGAGTAAGAACTATATATATCAACATCATCTTATTTTATGGCACGCGGTAGGTGACATGAAGAGTTATCACTGTTGGTTTTGAACTAGTAATGATAATCCTGGTTATCACCGCCCACTTTCACCAACACGCGAAAATTAGCGGTGAAGGGGGGTTTCAATCCGACGGTAATGAGGTTTGTGCAGTAGTGCATGTTCATTACAATCAATCGCACATTGTATTTCAGAGGTATTGCTACTTCTTGGGTCCATGCGTCGTCTCTCACGGCTGTCCGTTTGGCACACAGCTCTGCTGCCGCCAGGCCTTTCACCGCTTATGCTCGCTTCGCCGATGTAAGAGAGCGGGCTGCCAGAGATTCGCGCGACCATGAGGATGGCATCGGCAGGGCTTCCTTTTGATCTCCATGGGAGTTTCTTCTCCAACGACGACTTTTCAAGCAATATAGTAAGCCTGGCCGGCATTCGTCATCCCCTTGCCCAAATCTGGGGGCTATGCCCAAGGGCGGAGACAAGGGGACCGGGGTAGGCAGGGCCCGGCGCCCCCTAATGTTGCACAGTTTTTATTAGTACATTTCATTAGTTCTCACTGATCACTAGAAATTAAGTAAACAAGCCTTCTCAGCAAATTCTAAATTATTTTCTCAAATCAATCTCTTAATTGCCTAATGTTAAGTGTCCAAATAAACTAATATGTGTTATAAACAATCCTTTTTATCTTCAATTTATACATTTAGCATTTTTCTAAAATGAAGAGATTAAGAGTATCTCTAGAAGTTTGGTATAGTTTACTTGCTAAATTAATAGATCTAGCAAAGTTAACAGATGAAATAGCAACCTTAAATTTTGTCCCTCTCCAATCGTCTCCTATAATAGCTCCTAAACGATTTTGAATTGAAAACCCAAACTATTTCCTATGAACCAAACTTTTTTTAATAATTTCTTTGTCTCTTACCGCTTTCTCACCTGGAATCCGTTATTTTCTTAATTTACCCATGAGTCTGATTTACTCCGATCTCCTGAGAAAAACGTTAGGGAGCAAATATGGAGTTCCTCTCGACCGCATAAATTTATGAGTTGAATGTGATATTTGGCAACTTTTTATTTTTAAGGAGCTCTTTTACTGAATTGGAGGACACTTTTTTCCCTTTTTGCTAGAAAAATCAAATTTGGGAGTTGTATTGCAAAACTTCAAGAGATGGTCTAAAGATGATTTATTAGAATTTTTTAAGCCAACATCAAAATCGATAATTTTTTAAACTGACATTATCATTTGATGATGGTATCGTATATTTTTTGTGGACACTCAATGACCCACCCCCTATATATAAATCCTGGCTCCTCCCCTGGCTATGCCAAGAAGATGACTAGGGTCAGGGGGGTTGGCAGGATGTGCAGCGGCGCGGTGGCCGTACGTGTGAGGTGTGCAGAGGCAGTTCATGGACAACGCAGGTGCGGCATAATTGCGGTGGAGGCCGCACATTCGCAATGCATCAACAGTGTGGATCGGAGTCCGTTCATGATCGACGGTATAGGTGGTGGACTGTTCCTGTGTGTGGATAGTGGGTGGGGTGTTGTGGAGGTGCTAGCGAAAGCTTTGTTGGTGATGCTGCTGGTCTCTACAATGACAACGCCTTTGAGCAGCATTTTCCTTCCTGAAGATATTGTTGTCATGGTAGTACTCTGCGTCCATGATCTCCAGGTGAAAACCTCGCATCGGATTTTGTGGCGGGAGACATTGGTGACTCTCGTTGGTTTTCCTTCTTGGAGGCTCACCTTGGAGGTCCATCTTCATGCAATGTCAATCGGCGGGTTTGGAACCCCAACCTCTTAGAGGCCGAGTTTCGAATTTGTACAAGATATATATAATGCGTGTTGTTTTCACTAGAGGAAGGCAACCGTTTGTGGGAGGCCATGATGTTAGAATTCTATAACAAGTTTGGATGGCAAAGTTAGATTAGGATAGGGACTTGAGTGTTGTTACTTTGTGTTTTGTAACTTCGTATAACCGTATGGTGCGTGACATTTAGTCTAAGCATCATGGTTTTATTCTAAACGGCTGTATTCATTTACTTGTGAATTATTGGAGGCCGGAATGTTATATTTTTTTATCTAAAAAGTTTCAGCATCTGTTGTTTTTAGATCATGTAAGGTATCATGATTTTGAAGAACGTACTCCTAGAATCATGACAACCTTGTTCCGTTGTTCATGTTTTTGAGAGATGAAAGGACTAAAACAAATGAAAGAATGTACACAAAGCATACTAATAAGAAATAGACAGAGGATTTGTACAAGTGTTTCATTTCAAAGGTGCTTCAGTATATAATCCCCTCACCTCTACCCCTAACCCTCAAACTCTATAAAGAAGGGAAAACTATTATAACCATATATAACTTTCAGAGCAAAGCAAACATAAGACGTACGTGATTTACATTCCACCCTCGCTACTCCAATTTTCCTCCCGTCCGTATCAACTCTCAAGTACTGAAACCTCTGAATGCCGCGGTCAGGTTAGTTTTGAGCTCAACTGTTGACGAAAACCCTTCTCCAATCTGCATAAAATCAAAACTAACCGTCAAACTTCTGAATATCCAAAATTATGAGCAACCGTCTTCTGATACTAGAAGTTCTTGCCATCCAACAGGTTACTGGTTGAACAATAACCATACACACTAAAAACACCACAATGATTAAACACGATAGAGACAACGGCGCCTTGCCTTTGCGGTGATGGTGATGTTGAGGCACGAGTCTGTGAACGGTAGAACACTGGTGTTTATGATGGAGAGGCCCTGATTCTCAAGCTCGGAGATGATCATCACTAGCACTCCTCTTCTATCCAAGCAGCATATTTTCAGCAAGACGGTGTCGCAATGTATGCTCGCCTCAACCGTCGGGTTGAACCCACCCGCACCAAAGGTGCTCCCTCTGGAGCATGAGGCGTCACTATCAGTTGATATGCGGCACTTACTCTCAAAGACGGTGGGCTCGGACGTTCTCCTTTCCCTTCGCCCCTCCAGGGTCTTCACCTTGTCCTCGAGCTGCTTCACGTACTCGATGGTGCTCCCTAGTAGGGAGATCTTATCTGTCTGAAAAGTTCAGATCGTTTAATACTTCTCATCAGTGAATATGATATATTAAATAAATACAATAATATATAGTTTGCTCATACTGATTCGACCTAAGTAAGTTCTATTACAGTTTGAACCAAGTCACCAGCCAGTCTCCGCCACTCATCCATCTTTCAAAATTTTATGGGCATCGCCATCCATTGATACAGGATAAGTTTGACTAGTGATTGAATAGTTACTAGTGTCAGTGTGGCTTATTTTCCTTAAGCATATATAAATCACCTTTTCCATCCAAGATCCAACTTCCAATTAAGCAATTCAATAATTTAGTATACAACCCAACGTTTTCTAACAATTATTAGCTATAGTACTAGTAGGTGACCGATGTGGTGGCTTTTTATTATTTCGATATATATATGCCTACAGACTAAAGTTGCTGGTTTATTTTTCTGTTTCACTCTTGCTCTTACTCTCGAGAAGTACCCAAAATATAGAGTTAAATGCACCAGAGGTCCATTAACTTGTGAGGAGGTTTCGGTTAGGTCCATTAACTTTCAAAGTGGTTTTTTCGATCCATAAACTTTATACGCCGTATCACTTAGGTCCATACCTCTCCACGTTGGCTTCTCGTGCTGATGTGGCATGATGACGTGGCCATGCGGGCGTGCAGTTGGCTTCCTCCGGCGGCAAGTTCTCCTGGACCTCCGGCGCCACCTACGAGGGCGACTTCACCCGGTTCCTGAGGGTCCTGCTGGACAGCGGGCAGCGTGCGAACGTGACGCTCGCCGTGGAGAGGAGCTGCCCCTTCGACGCGCACCGGCTGGTGCTCGCCATGCGCTCGCTGGTGTTCATGGCCAAGTTCTCCTGGGACAGCAGGGACAGAAGCCTCGAGTGGTTCAGGGTCCACGACGTGAGCGCCCCCGTGTTCAGGGCCATGCTCCACTTCATCTACACGGACGAGCTACCCCCGGCGGACGAAGAGGACGGCGGCGAGGAGGCGGCCGCCGCCTCCATGTCCATGGCGCAGGACCTGCTAGTGGCTGCGGATCTCTACGGCCTGGACAGGCTGCGGCTCATGTGCGAGAGGATGCTGTGGGAGTGCGTCCGCACGGACGGCGTAGGGAGCGCGATCTCGACGCTGTCGCTGGTGAACGGCCACGACAACTACCGCGAGCTCCAGGACCTGTGCATCGGCTACGTCGCTGACGACTGGGAGGCCGCGACTGCGACGGAGGAGTAACGGGAGCTCAAGACCAGCTGCCTCGCTCTCCTCAGCAACGTCCTCGAGGACGTCATAACGAAGCAACTGCTGCATGTTTGGCGCCCACCGAGCCCATCATCAGGCATCGCCGCCACGAAGATGACGACGCCGAAGCAGATGAGCGCGTCAGTGTACAGGTCGTCGGAAGTGTGGAGAGGCAGGCACCAGTTCACCGTCCTGGGCCACAACGCCGTGCGTAGGACCCACGGCAACGGTGAGTTCATCCGTTTCGGCGCCTTCGAGGTGGGCGGCTACGAGTGGCGGATCCTGTGCTACCCGTCGGGATACGACGACGAACACGACGGGCACGAAACCATCTTGCTGCAGCTGCAGGTGGCGACGACTCCCATGGATCCCGATGTCGTCTTGGAGGCATCGGGGAGCATCGCCATCGGTGATGGCAGCAGCTCTGTCTCCGAGTTTGAGAGCGAAAATGATTTCTGCTGCATGGCCGATTTCTGCCACAGGTACACCAATGACGAGCCAGCCGAAGGATGTAGAAACCTGACCATCTCATGTCTTGTGGGTCTCGACGACAGCCTCATGGTGGAGTGCAGCTTCGAGTTCTAGGTGGTGGCTAGCAAGACGACAACGACCGCCGCACGCGCATGGCTGCTGGCCTCAGAGCAGGACATAGTGGTGCCGCCGCCCAGCATCTCCTGGCACCTCGAGCGGCTGCTGGAGACCGGCGTGGGGTCAGACATCACCTTCTCTGTGGAGGACGGCAAGTTCCAGGCGCACACGCTGGTGGTCAACGAGCGGGCGTCGGCCCTCCTGTGGAAGACATGGGCGGAGGTGGTGAAGAGCAAGAAGGGCAAGAAGAAGAAGGAGAGGAAGATGATGATATGGATCAAGGGCATCAAAGCCGTCGTCTTCAAGGCCCTGCTCCACTTCGTTTACATGGACGAGCTGCCGCCGATGGACGACCTAGTGCGCGCCGCCGGAGCCGGGAAGCAGCCGTCGTCGAGCAGCTTGGCGCGGTTGGCTGGCGATCTGCTAGCGGCCGCGGAGCGGTACCAGCTGGTGGAGAGGATGCGACCCCTGTGTGAGAACTTGCTGTGCGAGCTGATCACGCCAGAGAACGCTGTGGCCACGCTGGAGCTAGAGGAGGGGACGAAGCGCCGCCGTGAAGCACTCCTTCCCGGCCGTGGCCAAGGCCGGGTGTCCAGCCCGCCACTGGGAACAAGAACGACGATGCGCACCGCCTCGCACGGCAGGGCCCGCGTGTCCTCCCAGTTGGCCCGGGCGATGCTGCTGGGCGGCATCATCGGTGAGCGCACAAAGTAGCAGCCGCAGCGGCAGCAGTAGTGCGGCAACGGCAACGGGAACAAGAACCCCAACATGTGGCGCGCGGACTCGACGTGCATCAGGTGGCTGGACGCGAGCGGGCCGGTGGTGTTCGTCTTGTTCAGCAGCTGGGTGGGGTCGATCGGCCCGGACAAGGTCCGCGAGCTGGCGCTGGGGCTCGAGGCCACGGGCCGCCCGTTCCTGTGGGCGCTCAAGCACTGTTGGAACCGGTGGTGACCACTAAGTTCATGATCTTGGAGCTGGCTTACAGCCGTCGTGTAGCGATGGTGGGAGAGCACAACATATAAGGCGGGAGAACCGTCACCTATCAGGCTAGTCTATTGGGTTGGAAAGGCCCAAAGGCCTTATATGTTATAGCTCCGGTGGACCAAGGACATGTGGAAGCGCAGGCTCGTGGTAACGAGACGGGCCGACTATAAGCCAGCTCCAAGATCGTGAACTCGGTGGTCACCACCGGTTCCAACAATTGATATCGTGAGCCCATGGTAAAAAAAAAGCTAAACCCAATAAAAAATCTTGGGCGTCACATATGGCGGGGGCACCCCGATGTGTGACTAAGGGGGAGATTGTTGGGGTTTAGTCCCACAGCGTGTAGCGATGGCGGGGAAGCACAACATATAAGGCGAAAGAAGCCCCCCTATCAGGCTAGTCTTTTGGGTTAGGAAGACCCAAGACCTTATATGTTGTAGCTCCGGTGGACCTGAGACCTGTGGGAGCACAGGCTCGTGGTAACGAGCCAGGCCGGCTGTAAGCCAACTCTAAGATTGAGAACTCGGTGGTCACCACCGGTTCCAACAACTGGTATTAGAGACGTCCGTGGTCAAAAAAGCTAAACCCAATAAAAAAATCTCGAGCGTCACATATGGCGGGGGCACCCCGATGTGTGACTAAGGGGGAGATTGTTGGGGTTTAGTCCCATATCGTGTAGCGATGGTGGGGGAGCACAACATATAAGGCAGGAGAACCCTCACCTATCAGGCTAGTCTTTTGGGTTAGGAAGGCCCAAAGGACTTATATGTTGTAGCTCCGGTAGACCTGAGACCTGTGGGAGCGCAGGCTCGTGGTAATGAGCCGGGCCGGCTGTAAGCCAGCTCCAAGATCATGAACTCGGTGGTCACCACCGGTTCCAATAATTGGTATCAGAGACGTCCATGGTCAAAAAAGCTAAACCCAATAAAAAAATCTCGAGCGTTACATATGGCGGGGGCACCTCGATGTGTGACTAAGGGGGAGATTGTTGGAGTTTAGTTCCACATCGTGTAGCGATGGTGGGGGAGCACAACATATAAGGCAGGAGAACCCTCACCTATCAGGCTAGTCTTTTGGGTTGGGAAGGCCCAAATGCCTTATATGTTGTAGCTCCGGTGGACCTGGGACCTGTGAGAGCGTAGGCTCGTGGTAACGAGCCGGGCTGGCTGTAAGCCAGCTCTAAGATCGTGAACTCGGTGGTCACCACCGGTTCCAACAAGCGTGACGCGTCCTGGCGCATGGGGCTCCCCGATGGGTTCGCGGACCGCGTGGCGGGGCGGGGCAAGCTCGTGGACTAGGCACCGCAGCAGGACGTGCTCCGCCACGCCGCCGTGGGGTGCTACCTCGCCCACTGCAGCTGGAACTCCACGCTAGAGGCCATCTAGCACGGGGTGTGCCTGTACACCGACGCGCTCGTCTGCGTCGGCGTCGTCGTCTTCGTGGCGGCGATGCCTGATGATGGGCTCGGCGGGCGCCGAACATGCAGCAGCTGCTTCGTTATGACGTCCTCGAGGACGTCGCTGAGGAGAGCGGGACAGCTGGTCTTGAGCTCCCGGTACTCCTCCGTCGCCGTCGCGGCCTCCCAGTCGTCGATGACGTAGCCGATGCACAGGTCCTAGAGCTCGCGGTAGTTGTCGCGGCCGTTCACCAGCGACAGCGTCGAGATCGCGCTCCCTACGCCGTCCGTGCAGACGCGCTCCCACAGCATCCTCTCGCACATGAGCCGCAACCTGTCCAGGCCGTAGAGATCCGCAACCACTAGCAGGTCCTGCGCCATGGACATGGAGGCGGCGGCCGCCTCCTCGCCGCCGTCCTCTTCATCCGCCGGGGGCAGCTCGTCTGTGTAGATGAAGTGGAGCATGGCCCTGAACTCGGGGGCGCTCACGTCGTGGACCCTGAACCACTCGAGGCTGCTGTCCCTGCTGTCCCAGGAGAACTTGGCCCTAAACACCGGCGAGCGCATGGCGAGCACCAGCCGGTGCGCGTCGAACGACAGCTCCTCTCCACGGCGAGCGTCACGTCCGCTGTCCAGCAGGACCCTCAGGAACCGGGTGAAGTCACCCTCGTAGGTGGCGCCGGAGGTTCAGGAGAACTTGTCGCCGGAGGAAGCCAACTGCACGCCCGCATGACCACGTCATCATGCCACATCAGCACGAGAAGCCAACGTGGAGAGGTATGGACCTAAGTGATACGGCGTACAAAGTTTATGGACCGAAAAAGCCACTTTGAAAGTTGATGGACCTAACCGAAACCTCCTCACTAGTTAATGGAGCTCTGGTGCATTTAACTCCAAAATATATATCCAAACTACAATTTGAGCCCTATGATTTAGGTATGAAAATAAACACCAATTCCACCTCCTCCCTTTGCTCACGGGTCCTTTTAGTTTAGCACAGTCTACTTTTCGTAGATGACAATTAAGCTCCACCTATGATCTTGAGCACTGTGGTACAGACCTACTAAATGACCATTTATACCCTCTCGTTGTGACTAAGAGTGCAATTCTAATTTAATTTAAATATAAAAAGATAATTTTGAATGAAAGCTACAATTAACCTATCATTAACCCATTTCTCTCGTGGCATCATTAAAAGGTCATGTGGCACTTCCATGTATTTATGATGTCATGAGAGAAATGGGTTGCAACTTGGAACAAGAGCCACATTAAGGGCTTGTTTGGCACGGCTCCTCCCGAGGGGCTCCTCCGGAGGAGCCGGAGCTGTTTTGGAGGAGCCACAAATTGTGGCTCCTCCAAAACGGCTCCGGCTCCTCTGTTTTTTACTGAAAAACGGCTCCTCCAAGAAAACGTTTGGCAGGGCTCCTCTGGAGGAGCCGGAGCCGGAGCCGGAGAGGAGCCCTGCCAAACAAGCCAACTTAGGATACGTTTCAACTAAATGAAACTGTAGCTAAGTCACCACGTTTAGAGATCTTTATAGATGCATATTGAGAATACATGGAAGTGCCATACTAAATATATAGATAGAAAAAGAATATATATAGTAATCGATAAGTTTATCAGTGTGCATATTGTATTAGAAAATAAACAGGAAAGAGAAAACAAGAAACTATTTTTTTATTTGTTGTGGGGATTAAGCATGACCTTTTAATTGCTTATGTCTCATAAGATGCTACTTCGTGTTACATCATATGATTCTACTCCTTACAAGAACATGTTGATGAACTAGTATGCAATAATTAGTGGGTGGTCTGGCATGTAACTATATATTCAACTGATCAAACACACATATGTATTAAAACTACTTCATCGAATGATGAATGATCTGAACACATATATAGGATCACTACTTCGGCACATGGCGTTCAAAGATAAGATGTTAATTCCTACCGAGTAGTTCTGATACCCCCGGATCTTAAGAAAGGATCTATTCGAAAGTAAACGAACTTGTAGTAGAGTACTCCTCTCTGATAGATCTCAAACAAGGAGCAGCTAGCTCTCTCTTCTCAAATCATTTTTCTACATTACCAAACCAAACCCTCTCATTTATCTGCATCATCATCAAATTACTAGTACTACATAGTACATACCCAGAAAAACAGACAAACTACAGCTGCCCTTCTGATCATTGGTCAGTTTCAGACCCTTTGTTAGTTACTACTTAATGAAGATCTTTGATTAACTTGAAGGCGGTCAGACCCTCAAGACATCGTGAGAGATTTTGCTGGCATTTCTCACTGAATCGGCACTCTCGGCACTGCTTCGCTGAAGCAACACGACCCTTTTAGGTCTATTGGAGACAATTTCTGGACGGCCGTAGATAGATGTACAATTCAATGTTTTATTGAAGTAATCGCTAAAGAGGTCAGTATATACTTCCTAGGCAAAAGTTTACGTTTAGATACGACTTTCGCACAATGTTTGCTTAGTTTAGGATTTTTATGGTAGTCTCATTCTGGTTAGAGCACGGGTGTTTATTACTCACCTGGACTTTATTAATTTGGTGTAGGTGGTATTATCGAATTTCATGCCAAAAACACATATTTCACATTGGTGTGCACCTCTTTTTTTTTATTCAAGCCACAAGCTCAAATGCCAGTTTTCCTTTACCATGAACACGTGCAAGAATAGACTAACATAACCTATTCGTCCACACCTAATCCAGTGCTACTTCATAAAATTGCTAGAGTAAAACAAAATAATGACATACGATTCATGCTGTTTGCATTGAAGTTAAACCTTTCCTTAATTTGGAACAAGGAGCCAGGGCGCAACTTGAACAGGCTAGTCTTGATTTTCTCACCGCTGAGCATATTATTGGATGCAGCTATCAACATATGAGTTTTTTTTTTGTTTTTTACAGAAAAGCTATATGTCACTCGGGTGATTCTTGGGCTGCTGTCACTCAAATTTTTTGATGTTCACATAGTATATAAGTGATGTTCTATGATATCTGATAGATTTACATATAGTATACATGTGATGCTCTATGATGTTTTTTATGATGTTCACGTGGTATACAAGTGATGTTCTATAAAAATTGCGTTTGAGAGACGTGTAAAGCAACCAAATATGCCAAGTACCAAAAAATAGTATACATGATGTTCATATAATATATATGTGATGTTCTCCGATGTTTTTTATGATGTTCCCGTGATATACAAGTGATGTTCTGTAAAAATCATGTGAGAGAGGCGTGTAAAACACTCGAGTGTGATATCGACAGACTCTTTTTTTATCCATAGTAAAATCTAATAACTTGTATATGATGAGTATATTGGTACATCATCTCTCTCATAAGATTAATTAATCCAATACCATATCTTAATTTATCTATTGTTCATTGTTACTTGCCACATGTGCAATTAATTGGTAGCCAGATTCGTTTCTCTCAAGGAGATGCATATATATAACTGTTGTATCCCCAAATTAAATCATAAATATAAGTAAGCATATACATGAATCCTTAAATTGTGATATTCAAAGAAACACCATTATCACCACTATATTAAATATTGGTTAATATATACACAGAGAGAGAGAGAGAGAACTACTATCCTGTAGCTGGCTATAAAATAACTTATTCTGTAGCCACTTTGAGTTACGATAATTACTATGTTAATTTACAATATTATAGTAACTTCATACTAAGTGGTTTACTATAACGTTATGATAAATATCTCCATGTGTTATAGTAACCAAACTATCATAAATATGTATTGACATTATCGTAAATTAGTATATAAAATTATCGTAAATGGAGGTGACTACAGAATAACTTATTTTGTAGCTGGCTACTGAATATACTCTCCATATATATATATATATATATATATATATATATATATATATATATATATATATATATCATAATAGAAATCTCTTGCTTGCTTGTTCTTGTATTGTTGTTTCATGTATACTAGAAGATACCCTTCATGTTGCTACGGAGATTGTGAAGAACTTGAAATAAAATTGAGTGGAGATGATATATGTAGATAGCTTGCAATTAAGAGGTTGGAAGTTAGTAAGATGACATGGCTATTAGTGGGGGATGAGATGGATAGTTAGTTGGGGGTGATATTAATGACTTACATGTTGAGATAGACTCGGGGATTAGCTTTATTGTTTGGATATACAAGAGTTTTTAAAAAGTATAGTACAACATCAATTCTACAATTTTTTTTTGAAAATTGACCAACATGTGCTTGAAACTCTACTCACGTCCATGAAATTTAATTGTTCTGTTTTGTTTTATTACGGGAATTCATGGTTGTTGTTGTATAACCTCTTTATCATGGTTTCTGAAAACTGACATTCAAATAGTAGGCCCTATATATGTCCATGACACACTAATTATACGCACTGCGATGTAGATTTACCACACAAATCATACAATGTTATATTGCTATTACTCCATCCGTTCTAAATTATAAGTCGCTTTGACTTTTTTTAGTTCATTCATTTTGCTATGTATTTGGACATATTATTATATTCAGATGCATAGCAAAATGATGTACCAAAAAAGTCAGAATGACTTATAATTTAGAAAGGAGGGAGTACTAAACTTGTACGAGAAAATTATTTCAAATACGGTACTTTGAATACTTTGTAAAAATATATACTCCTATATATTTAGAAAAAAAATATTTTTCAGCACGTCCTAGCTACTGTGTGATGATCTACTAAGGCGTACTGGAGTGTATATAAAATTTCTTCACACCCCTCGAAGATATTTTTCAGCACGTCCTAGCTACCACGCTTTGGACTCGATGATGAACTCAATCAGGGGCCGAGCCCCGGGAGCCGGCGCCCGGCGCACCCCCCTGTTCGTCTCGCAGACCGCCATTCGACCTAACTGGATTGGATCCAGGACTGCCGTGCCCTCACCGGCTCCCGGCTCACTGCCTGCACCCTGCGCTGCCAAAGGCCAGGCGCCAAGCCACACACACAGGCCCCGTCCTCGCGTGTGAGTGACTGCGGCGTGTCTGCCGCCGGCCGCCCGGTTCACGTGCACCTCCCCAAGACCAAGTGCGGCGAAATCCAGGGAGGCTGCAGCAATGGACGTTGGAGTTGGACGCAGCACCGTCCAGGTCACAGGCACCTCCTCACGCACTCGCGCAGTCGCGCCCCTATGCTGCTCCACAAACTGCCGCGAGGCGAGACGGAGCCGCCAGACGCCATCGTCGTCCGGCCGGTGTTTCAATTCGACTGCGCGCGGCCAGCGTCCACCCGCTCCAGTGATTTTTAGGTCTATCCATAGAGAAATTATTTCGACGCATGTATTGCCGCATCTCCATCTCATGTGATACTTCAGTTTCGATTTATATCAAATTATCCTTTCGTAATCTATATCTATTCAAGTATAGCATGAAAGCACACACAGCAGGAGAATCCACTCACAGATCCACTCTCAACAGCCTATTTGAATTAGAGAACGACCAGACAAGAACAAGATCGATATGCATTACCTTGGTGAGGTCCGGGACGATGGTGGCCAGCGCCACGAACTGTTGCTGCATCTTCTCGCGCCGCTTGCGCTCCGCGATGACATGCTCCTGCGTGTTCCAGTGCGTCCGGCTCCGCCTCTCCGGTGGCATCTGCTGCACCGCTTCAACGCCGGCTTCCGGCCAATCTCCTCCTGAGGAGAAGTCGAGCGTGCTTGGAGGCTGCCCGCCGAAGGAGAGGATGCGATTGCTCGACGACGATGACGGCTGCCCTGGCTCATTCTTGACCGGCCCGAATAACGGCAGCGGCCGGGGTAATGCCGGGACCCCAAACCCCGGGAAACTGGAGCTGTGGTGATGATGATGAGTAAGGAAGGGGCTAGGGGACCTAGGCGGCGCCATTGTTGGTGGTGTGTAGTACTGCAGCTGCTCGGGCTGTCGCTCGGCGAAATGGTGTTGCTGTTGCATCCCGGCGTGGTGCTCTTCTTCTTGCTGCCTGTACATGTATGCTAGCTCCTCTTCAGAGTAGTCCTGAAAGGGGCAAAACCAATAATTAGTCGAAGCATTCAAATTTTCAGGTGGGTCTCGTGCTAGTTCTTGGCAGTCTTACCGGATGTGAATGCCATTTGTTGAGTTCATCCATCGCCCCGATATATCCTCCAAATCACTAAGAGCGCACAAGAAGATACAAGAGCAAGAAATACGAATCAGAAGAATGAAACAGCGAGATTTCTAATTCTAACCAAAAATATTCAAACAACTCCGTTTCGGAGATCAAAAGAATTGAACACACCTCTGATTTGTTTTTTTTTATTTGCTTCTGTTAATACTGACTTCTTCCTCCCCCCAGTTTCAGGTTCCCACTGCTTCAAGATTTCTCTCTCGATCGGTGATGCTTTTATACAGGCCCGGCCGGTGGTGTGAATTACGGACCCCTTCTGTTCTGAAGAAGGCGTTCACGTGCTCCTTGCGTTTCTGTTTCTCAGAAAAGGCAACGACTTGCACTAGCAATTCTTTGCACGATTGCATGGTTGGATCTGCACACGCGTTCCTATTTTTCTTTTGCCAACGCGATTTATTCCTGTGTCTACTTTTCTTGACATCACGGCGCTGATCCGCGAAGATCTCGTATTATCTTCTTTTTGCTAAGAAAATATGTGATGTATATGCTGCACCAAGTCTGTATAAACAAGTCTTCGGCACAGAGCCTGTCATAAGATTCAGTAGGGGCTTTGCCCCTCCTGCATCATAAAAAAAAAGATTCAGTAGGTTGGGCGACAGTGACGCTCGTTTTAGCTAGAACTGTCCCAACGTAACGCTACCGGAATCCTCAAATTTGCCGAGTGTTTATTTCTTTGTCGAGTGTATTCCCCCGGGCACTCGGCGAACAAATTATTTACCAAGTGCTATCCTAAAAACACTCGGCAAAAAAAAAAAAAACACTCGGCAAATAGGGGAGTTTGCCGAGTGTCAAACAAAAAACACTCGGCAAATAGAGGATTTGCCGAGTGTTAGGAAAAAACACTCGGCAAACGGAGGTTCACCGTGTGTCTGGAAATCAACACTCGGCAAAGTAAATAAATAAATAAAAAAACCGCACCTGCAAAAAAACCCGGCCCCTCCCCTCCCTGCTCCCCTCGTCCCGCCCGCCCCTCCCACCCCCATTCGCCCGCACCCGCCCCCCTCCTCCCGCACCCGCCCTAGCCCCGGCCCGGCGATTTCCCCTCCTCCTCCGTGCGCCGCCCCCTCCCTCCCTCCCCTCCTCCCGCCGCGCCGGATCCGGCCCCTCCCCTCCCCTCCCCCCCTTCTTCTTCCCCGCCGGCGGCCGGCCCCTCCCTCCCTCCCCTCCTCCCGCCGCGCCGGATCCGGCCCCTCCCCTCCCCCCTTCTTCTTCCCCGCTAGTGGCCGCTGAATCCAGCTCCTCCCTCCCTCCCCTCCTCCCGCAGCGCCGGATCCAGCCCCTCCCCTCCCTCCCCTTCTTCTTCCCCGCCAGTGGCTACCGGATCTGGCCCCTCCCCTCCCTCCCCTTCTTCTTCCCCACCGGCGGCCGCCAGATCCGGCCCCTCCCCTCCCCTTCTTCTTCCCGACGATGACGGTGCAGATCCGCCCTCCTCCCCTCCCTCCATGGTTCCACCGGCTGGTGGCATTGCGGATCCGGTGGGATGGAGCCACCACAGCGCGGATCCGGTGGAGAGGTGTCCTCCGGCGGCGGATCCGGTGGGTTGGATCCCGGTGGCGGTGGATCCATGGATCTGACGGCGGGCTCCATGGCGGCGCCCCCTCCCCTCCCCTTCTTCTTCTCCTGGTCGGCCGACGACTGTGGTGGTGGTGGCCGGCGCAGCCCAGGCGTGGATGGCGGCGGCGGTGCTGGTGGTGCGGGCGTGGATGGCGGCCTGCCCTTTTTTTTAAAAAAAAAGTTTGCCAAGTGTTTTTTTGCACTCGGCAACGTCGTCCGACAAAAAACACTCGGCAAACAAGCGTTTGCCATTAAAGGGGTTGCTGAGTGTCCTTTGCCGAGTGTAACACTCGGCAAACCCTTTGCCGAGTGTTTTTGGGTCTTCGTCGAGTGCCCCCGGCACTTGGCAAAGCTGGCGGATCCGGTAGTGTAACTGTTTGTTTGAACTTTGAAGTAGTCTATCTCTATATCTCCCTCAACTCCAAATTAAGCGTGATAGTTACAGCATAGTTGTGAGAAATTCTTTCATGGACATGTAGCTTCGTTGAACCAAACTATGAGCTACAGTAGCTAGGTACCCTCCGATGGTGACAATTTTGTAAGGATGTGTGTACACATCTGTTGTTGGAGGCGGAGTAGAATTTCTGAACTTTAGTTGCGTCCAATACATTGCACTGTCGCCACTCGCCAATTGTTTAATTAGGAGATCCATGTGATAATGGCGTACGGTTTTTTATGCTGAACCTGCAAAGCTGCTCGAAGCAAATCCCAAGAAAGGGGATTCAAATCAAAAGTACAAATAGGAGATAAACCTTTCCATGCCAACTGCCTCCTCTGAGAGTCCAATCCGAAGAAAATCTGAAGAAAATCATAAAGGAAAATCAAAAGAGTCCATTGTTTGTCTTGGTCCTGCCAATGAGGGTCACACAATGCTAATTGTTTGAAGACCATGTTGTTGCATTGTACCAGCTAGGTGCAAGTGCTATACAATACAACAATAGAAAAATATATGGGTGTGTGCACATGCAAAAGCCAACAAATCTGTGATCCAAGCGCTGCCATCTTCTCAGGTGGAGCAAACAAATAGTAAACTATTTAGGACAGGTTTAACTAATCATGCACTTACTTAGCTTTAATTGTCGTCACGTCATGTCATGATATGCTATGCTTTCAAACTAGTAAAAGATATATGATCTTTTGATTCAGTTATATATACTTCTGATTTTGACACCTGCAACTCCGTAACATCATTCTCATGTTGAAGCCACCGTAATATATGCAGTTAAGCGCTCTTTCCTTCTTTTTTCAAAAAATAAAAATAAATATAGCCACGTGATAGTTAGCTTCTAGGAACAGCATCGAGCTTAGTTTAGCTAACTTCTAAAAACTGAAAATTCAGACTTGCTGGCACCGGTTCCGAGCAGGATTGGTTAAAATTGTCACCAACAGCGATTCCAATGCTGAATATAAAATTAATATATGCAAAATTTGCTTAGATTGAGCGGCTTCCTGTACTGGTAAACTGCTCATCTCCCAACATCACATGGCCTAATCAGTAATTAGCCAGTTGACAAATAATGTAGGCCGGCGAACATGGCCAACTTGACCATTTAAAACTGGAACTTGGGACTTCGCGTTTCCATTGTCGTTTGTGATCATGTTTTTAGGCCAGGAAAACGAAGGCCTGCAAGAACTTGTGTTTTAATTATTTTCCCTTTTCCTAGCTAGCCTTTTGCAATCATGTTTAGTGCCATAAAAAAACTATATACATTGCTGCCACTGCAATGCCAGCACACAGCACAGATACTTTGCCAGCATCGACGAGTTACTCAAGTTAGATCGATGAATTGCCCTAACTACACTCACATGCCAATTAATCTTCTAATTATTACTAGACAGCTGCTACTTGCTTCAGCTCAGACGATAAGCTATTATATACTACTGTATATTATACTTTGATTGGAGAAGGCCAGGGATCATCATTTTGCAGAGTCATGCTTGCATCAACTTGAGGTATATACACTAGCTGCAACTAGCTAGCAGGTCCAGACCATCTGTTGTACATGATGGCGCACATCATACAGGATCCTGTATCTGGAGAAAATGTAGAGGTACAACTAAACCAAAGACTCTCTAGTGGAGATTATTGAAGTCAGAAAAGGATAATCTTTGGAGTTGTCAGGATGTTGTGATCGAATCCTGAAGAGGCTGTGTGTTTGTTGTCATCCCACAAGTACGTATAGAATAATATAAGACTTCAGGTTATACAATTATGCAAATAGCATCACCCATTAATACAGGAATCAGGAGGTCTCTACTTGCAAATCTTTGAGTCCTCCAACTTGTTCTAGTGGAGCCTTTTTGTCCATCAACATGACAAGTAAACTACTCCGTAAGATGGTCTCTGACTTTACATTGGTTTCTCGCTTCAAGTAGGTACTATGTACTGTAGCAACAACAGATAGTAGACATTGCTCATCAGCCATCATGCAATGCAAGCTGAAAATCTTAAAAGGTTCCTGATGCAATTTGTACTAACCAAAAGTTTTTCTCCGTCCGCAGAGAACACATTAATTGATTAATTGGACAGGACAGGTAAAGCTTTGTATTGGTTTCTGACTCTCCAAGCCTCCATGGCACCTAATCTGTGTAACTACTAGCACTGATTTGATGGCTGGAACGTGTCCTCGTGACCTCTCCCGGCGTCAAACCTTCTCAGTTCAAAGAACAAACAAGTCCAATTTTCACAAACAGAAACAGATGAAAATCAGCGGGCGGCAGCAGAAGCAGCAGTTAAAATGCATGCATAGCAGCAGCTTTCACCCACAGAGAAGATTCAACAAAGTAAAGCTCGAAATAATCCTCACAGCTATGAACCAGTTGGAAGGCAGGGGTGGATCCAGCCAGGGCAGGTGCTGCCCGTGCTGAATACCTATCTTCAGACGTCTAAGAACACGCGTCCTGGCTCTGCGAGGTGATCTCGGCCTAATCCCATGCTCAATTTGGGATGCAAGTTTGGTCCACTTGTCAGGTTCCTATTCGATTAGGAAATATTGCCATGATTGCGGCGGCAACCCTAATCCATCAAGAAGTTGGGACCTTAGTCTACTGTGCATATGTACTATACCTAAGTAAAAGACCCTCTCACTAATAATTTCTCTGCGACTGCCTCGCAACTCAGCCCCGAAACCTAGCCGCCCCTGGCGGGGCCCTCCACGCCGCCGCCACCGGAGCCGCCACCCGCACCCGTCACCCCTCTCCTCCCTCCACGCCCCCTCTGCGTCATCCGCCCCCAAGCCTCCACTCCCTCACGCGGGTCACGACGAGCAGCACCTGGCGGCCCCATCCCCGCCGCCGCTGGCGACGTCGGCCGTCGCGGAGCCGGCCACCGCTGCAGCCGCCGCCCCCTCCCCACTCCTCCCTCACACCAGATCTGGCGGGGCAGCCTCCTCCGCTAACGCCCCCCCGCTCCCGATGCGCAACCGCGACGACGCTGACCGGTGCCGGGGTGGGCAGTCCCTGCACTGGCGGTTGCGTGACCGCTGGTGGTGGCGTGGCCGCGACGTCGCCGCCCACATGAACCCGTTGTGCACCCGCGCTGCCGTCGCCCGCGTTGGAGAAGACCGGGTTCGGTGCAGGATCCGCGGGTGTGCCGAAGCCGACCGTCGCAGCCCCGTCGTGCCTAGATCTGGCGGCCGGGCCCTCCTCCCCACCGCCTGAAGCCTCCTCCTAGGTCGCGTCAGGAGGCTACGCCAGTGCCGCCGCCATGGCAGTCTTTGGTGCCCCGTGTAACATCCTAATGGGCCAAAGTGGGCCCAATTAAATTTCAGTATGGGCCGGTGTTACTGCACAAGGGGTGTCGGGTACTGTAGCAGCTGGACTTCAGGCTATTGTTCACCGAACCACTGTTCACCCGAAAACGGACCGGCCAAATTCGGAGTACTGTTCACGCGGTACTGTAGCACCATGAAACCACTGCGCAACCAAAGTTTAGTACCATACTGGAAATCCTAAAATCGCCGGATCGACTTAAATACCAGGGCCAGGGACGCGTAGTAACCTTCGGTTAACCGTTTTGAACGAAGCGAGGACGAAAGTTCAAGCGGGTTGCTACGCGGGTGGGACCACTCCTAGGAAGAGTGGGCCTGGGCCATGTATGTCGGGACTGGATGTTACATTTGGTATCAGAGCCGACTCTCGAGGTTTCACGGGCACGTGGGGACGACTGCGCAGGTATGTTGTGTGCATGTGCGTGGGCCCGTCGTGGACACGGCATGGCATACACATACACGGCACGGGGCCACACAAACGTGTTGAAGAGAGGAGGATCCTGGATTAAATGTCCCGAAAGGGTAAGCTGATCTGGCATTCGACGGGGACGTCGAATCTTTAGGGGGGATGATTGTAACATCCTAATGGGCCAAAGTGGGCCCAATTAAATTTCAGTATGGGCCGGTGTTACTGTAGAAGAGGGTGTCGGGTACTGTAGCAGCTGGACTCCAGGCTACTGTTCACCGAAAACGAACCGGCCAAATTCGGAGTACTGTTCACGCGGTACTGTAGCACCGTGAAACCACTGCGCAACCAAAGTTTAGTACCATACTGGAAATCCTAAAATCGCCGGATCGACTTAAATACCAGGGCCAGGGACGCGTAGTAACCTTCGGTTAACCGTTTTGAACGAAGCGAGGACGAAAGTTCAAGCGGGTTGCTACGCGGGTGGGACCACTCCTAGGAAGAGTGGGCCTGGGCCATGTATGTCGGGACTGGATGTTACACCCCGCCACCCCAGACAGCACCGGGGCAAGCTACGACCGCGGCAGGTCCGTGCGTGGGGTCCGGGTGCTGCTCTTCCATGGTGCCACCTGCGTCAGATGACCTAGCGCCAGGGTCTAGGACTGGGTCTGGGACCAGGGAAGCGGAGTCACCTCCGGGGTTGCCTTGCCATCTATCACAAACCACCGCACCAACGCCGGCCACCCCAAGCTCCTCTTCCCTATCGGCGGCTACGGCTCCTTTCTGGCCAGTCTCGGGAGGCTGTCCAAGACACCGCCGGTGGGCGGACGACGATGTTGAGGAGTCCAACGACGGCTGCCCCTCAGGCTACCTCAACGACGTGTGTCGCCCGACGAAGGTGGTCACGGCGCTCGCTAATGCCAAGACTCGCCCTGCCTCAGGTTCGGGCTATGCTGGAGCGGACCTCGATCGATAGCGACATGGCCGTAGGTAGAGAAAGCATAGCCTACCGCGTCCACAGCTGGTGAACGGGTTCCCTATGTGGCTAGTGGAGGGTCACGTCCCTACCCGCCAGCGTATTGGTCGCCGTGGACGGGTACCGGTTCACATGCAGCTTGGTCCGTGCTGCGGCGCCCACCAGTGCATCTCCGCTCTAGACGCCGATGGCTACTGTAAGGTCTTGTCGTAGGGGTCGTCATACAGCGTCGGTGGGGCGTGCCTCGCCCACACTGCATCGGCGAACCAGCAGCCCCCTAACCACTATCCGTCGGACCTACTCGGGAAGTGGTTCAACTGTCTGTCCACCGCGCACAGGGTGGCAACCTGTAAGATGCCTCCACGCTGCCTCCGATGCAAGGGGTTTTGACAACTCACGCGGGACTGTAAGAGGAGGCAGGGGATGGTGCCTCCTTCCAACTCTGGTACATGTGGTGCCACAGAAGGCCGGCCACGATGACATGACCAGGAGCGTGCCTTAGGCACCCGGCCACGTACTCAGGGCGATACGTCGAGCCCGACTAGAGCTATGCTGGGTGCGTCTATAGCCGTGCCAAGTGCATCTGTAGCCATGCCAAGTGCGGCTTCAAGCGGCGGTAGTGGGTGCCAATGTCGGAGACGTCGGAGGCATCAACGACGGCTGAAGGGGAACGATGCCGCTGCGGCAACGAGTATCGCCACTGATAGTCACAGGTGATCGGCAGGGGCTACCCAGACTACACCAGCCTTCACCTCGGTCATTGCTGGAGCTCAGGTAAGGCACAGTGAGCTAACTAATGAGACAGGCATCGTCGAGCCTGACCCGTTGACGCTGATGTTGTACCCAGATGCCACGCATGATCACAACATCACGGAGGACCTGATGTTAGAGGAGTTCGTAGCCTCTCTCGTTGGTAGTCGGATCGTCGCGTGGCCTTCCCTTGAGCGTATGTTGTCACCTTTGGCACCCCCTAGCTATAGGATGAGGCCCCGGCGGTGGTGGCCCCCAGTTGGAGGATGAGGACCTAGTGGTGGCCTCCTATGAGTTGTGGACACCAGCCCCACGCCCCATTCAACGGGTAGGGGACTCGTCAAAGACACTCACAGAGCATAGCTACCCACTAGGCTTCGGACTAGTCAACCCCACGGTGGATGTTGGCCCTCCCAGTTCACAGTCGGTGGATACCCACCAGACTATGGACAACGACAACTCTACCAAATGTTGCCTCAACAACTTCATCAACAAAGTGATGCGTAAGAGGGCCTCTTCGCTGATTTGTGAGCCTCCCAAGCAGCCTTTTGCCAAGCCGGTGCTACCATGGGAAAGCAGGCGGTTGGCGGTTCAGAGCCTCTCCCAAGTACCTGCTTCCAAGCGAGATGAGGTGCTGATCATGCATAAAGATGGCAACGGGTCGGGTTTGGACCTAAAACCCATAGGTTTCAAAATCGGCGGGGGTGGGGGCAGGTCTGATTTTTGCCCCACGGGTTTGTAGGTTCGGGACTCGAAACAGGGCAGGTCGGGGGCAGGTTTTATTTCTCCCCCATGGGTGCCTGTCAGGGACCTGAAATTTTGTAACCCTAGGTATATTTCCCAGACTCAGTTGACTAATTGACTCATCTCCCCACTTCCTTTCCCCTATTGCTTAACCTGCACCCCATGCCGCACCATGTAGCCATGCATCCCTAGCACTTCGTGCACGGTGCCCCTCCGCTTTACCTATCGAGCATAAGCGGATGTGGCTTGTGGCTTCATCCGCTTGGCGCCTCTCATAGTCTCGTATACTCCTCGCCTTGCTCGCCGGTCGCCATGACTCAAGGCCATGGAGGCATCACAGATCTTGCCATGACTTAGGCCATGGAGGCCTGACGACCTTGACCTTGACCACAACCTAGATGGCTGGACCTTGACCTCCGCCACCACGTGTCACAACCATCTCCCCTCTACGGTCCTATGGATTCACCCCAACCCCAACCCCTATGGATTCGCCTATAGTCCATGTTGCTAAAACTCAGGTCTTGGGTCCCTCATCGGGTTTGGGGGCTTGGAGGGATTTTCAACCAAATCTGGGTTTGGGTTCAGGGCGAGTTTTGTTTGTGGGTTTCGGGGGCGGGTCCATGTGGGGGTATTAACCCCTATACCCTTACGGCTAGGCTTGGGCTGGCCCAGATTAGAGGGTTCGGTCCACCAAAAGATGACGTGTGGCTCGGCCAACCTGTTCGGAGTCCCGCGCAAGGAGTTAAGGTAGATTTGGTGATCAAGCAAGATCCTAGTCGGTTAGAATAGGAATCCTTATCCGGCCACCTATGGCAATTGTAACTGGCTAGGATTAGTTTCCAGATCTGTAACCCTGCCCCCCAGACTATATAAGGCGGGCAGGGGACCCCTCTAGAAAACATCTCTCATTAACATACAGTAATATAATCAGACGCAGGACGTAGGTATTACGCCTTCTCGGCGGCCGAACCTGGATAAAACCTCGTGTCTGTCTGGCATCACCGTCTTGTTTGTGGCTTGCGCATCTATCTGCCGATAATCTACTACCTTGGGCATACCCCTAGGTAGACTGCCGACCATATTTCATCGACAGTGGTGTGCCAGGTAGGGGGTGTGCGTACTGCTCTCCAAGCAAACAAGATGGTCATCATCTCTGGCTCCATGGCTATGTCGAATGGCCTCACGTTCACCGTCGGCCAGATCACCTGGACCACCAGCTCCGACGACTTCATCGCCTTGACCACGGAGGAGGCGTGGATTCAATCTACGTCAACCACTGCTTCACCTGGATCGGCTATGGCTCTGACCACGATGGATATGGCTCCGACCACAATGGATCTGGCTCTAACCATGGTACATCTGGCTCCGACCACGCCTGCATCATCTTCAGCCATGCCGACAACCCATCGTCTGCTTCCCCACTACAAAGGGAAGCAGGTCGACAACACCGACCTGCTCGACTCCATCGATCAGGTCGGCACCAAACTCGCTGAAACCCTAGCTCTCGTAAGTGCAATTCAAGGTCAACCTAATGAGCAGGTAACCGCTCCCCACAATAGATCTACCCGACTAGCTCGGGCCAGTCATCCTGCATGACTTGGTACAGATCTCGTGGTCATATCTACTCCTGAAGGGCGCTCCTCTCATCGTCGGCCAGCCTCCGCGATGGGTCTCTGGCTCTCCGAGTACGAAGCCTCAACGGAGAACTACTAGGCCCAGCCCTATAGCCTGCGAAACGCTGCCTCCAACTACACGTATAATATACAACGCTGCTCAGATCTGTGTTTTGTACATCGACCGCGACCGAAGCCACGCAACTTCGTCAACATGATCCGGATTGAGGATTATCAAGAAGGATCCGTCCACACGGTCCAAGAGGGTGACTCCAGCTCCTCGTCTGGCATCGCATCTAATGCCTCCGTCCACACCAAGCTCCAGCATCACGACAATGAAGGCGTCGAATACGATCTGGATATCCTAGACCATGCCTCGATGTTCCCACAATTCCTGTCTTTCCCACCAAGGCGAGGGGATTTGATTAATGTTGTCAGCAATGACAAACCACCAACAGTTGGTGAAATAGAGCAAGAAAGGATTGCATGCGAAGCACACAATATTGACCGGTTTAATCACTGACAAATCAAAGCCGAAGCAGAGGAGGAGGCACGACGCATAAGGGTCCAGCCACGTGACCTCAACAATGCTTTCGATAGGGTGGGGGACAAACAAGTCTTCAGGACTCCAAGCGCCAACATAGTCGTCATCATGGTGACAATGCAACGGCTACCCAACACCCCGGAAACCCAGGCAGTTCGCGATGATATACAAGCTTATCTGACGGCTGCTATGGCTCAGACCGTAGAGATGGTAAATCAAGCCCGGGCTCCATCCGTTTCAGTCAAATCAAGCCACAGCCGCCAATACTCAAGTCGCTCACAGCCACCCAACCAACATGGCTCGTGCAACAATGACCCATCAGACAACCATCAAGGCAGAAACAGTGGTCATGATGGTGGTCGGGACGACAACCGCCATCGGGAGGACAACCACCGCGACATTCGGGATGACAACCGCCGAGATAACCACGATAATTACCGTGGTAACCACGGTCATAGGGTTAATCAGGATGGCAACCGGGATCGCCGTGATGGCAATAACGATCTCCGCCGTTACCTCAGGGAACGCAATCTACGTGATCGCATCAACTAGAGAGCCAACGATCGTGCATCCCACGAGAGCTATTGCCGTATGGAATATGACACTGTCTACGGCCTGCTGGGTTTGAAGCAGTTTACTCCGCACCTTCACCAAGTCATATGGCCAAAGAATTTCAAGCTCGAGAAACTTTAGAAGTACGACGGCAAGGAGAACCCCGAATTATGGGTCATGCTCTATGAAACTGCGTGCAGATCAGCCATGGCTAATGAGCACGTCATGTCTAACTACTTCCCAGTCACTGTTGGCCATGTAGGTCACCAATGGCTAGTCAGTTTGCCTATGAACTACTTTGATTCTTGGCAAGAGCTCAAGCAAGCCTTCATCAACAACTTCATTGCTACTTGTGAGCAACCCAGCAACAAATATGATCTGCAACGGATTCGAGATCGAAAAGATGAGCCACTACACGAGTACGTCTGGTGTTTCTCAGAGATGCGCATCAAGGTCCCATCAATCTCCGACAACGAGGTAATCGAGGCTTTCATCACTGGCCTCCACTTCCATGACGCCCTAAGGGACAAGCTCCTACGCAAGAGACCTGAATCGGTCACAGCGCTCCTGGCCACCGCTAAGAAATATGCGGACGCCGACGATGCTAAAAAGATAATTATCGAAGAAGCAGCAAGGGTTCCACGCTTCGACCACCCCCCACACCGCGATGACTACCACGACAGCCATGGTCGGAATGACAATTTTGACCGCCGCAACTAGCGCAGCGACTCCCACAACCACCATGACCAACGTAATCAGCGGCGTAACCACCGTGATGATTATAGGGGCAAGCGTGCTCAGGAAGACGACATCGAGGTCAACACCGTTAGAAAAGGTGGCAGACGTCGTAACTACGAAGACGACTACGCCAAAGCATTGAAAGGGCTCTGCCAGCTCTATCCCAAGTCAAACCATACCATGGAGAATTGCCGTGTTCTCAAGTCTATCTACATGCGTCAACAGGCTCTGGATACATCCGACAAGCCTAACGACGCAGGGGAATAGCGCAACGAGGACAATGACAATGAAGACGTAGATCCCCATCACAAGTACATCAAGCCAACCGATCGCGTGCACACCATCATCAGAGGCAAAGTGTCCATCGAGACCAAACGAGAACGCAAGCTGCTCGCCCGCGCTTGCTTAAACGTGGCCAACACCGACAACCTTGTCACCAATCCACAGCTCCCTCCATGCTCTCATCGTGAGATCTCCTTCAGTAGAAAGGACCAATGGGCTGCAATACCTGAGCCAGGACATTTTCCCCTAGTCCTCGATCCTTGTATCAACAAGGTTTAGTTCGATAGAGTGCTGATCGATGGCGGCAGCTCCATCGATATACTGTTCAAGAATAGTTTACCCGTCCTAAAGATAACCCAGGCAGATCTCAAGCCATACGAGGCACAGTTCTAGGGTGTTCTCCCCAGACAGAGCTCTACACCTCTCGGGTAGATCACGCTACCTATGCAATTTGGGACCCCGGACCACTTTCGCACCGACTACGTCAACTTCGTGGTCGCTGACTTTGACGTCACCTACCATGCTATTCTTGGTCGACTGTCGCTCACCAAGTTCATGGCCATACCTCATTATAGGTATCTGGTGCTCAAGATGCCTACCGAGAAAGGAGTTCTAACCCTTAGGGGCAACATATACGTAGCTTATACCTATGAGGACGACAACTTCAAAATAGCAGAAGCTTACGACCTCTCTATTCGCATGGCTGAGACCATGCTCGACGCCAAGAAGACCTTGGCCGACCACCTGGAGATCCCAGAGCTTGAGGCTCCACGCAAGAACATCAAGTCCAAGGAGCACAAGGTGATTCAGCTGGTCGACGGTGATCCCAGCAAAACAGCCCTTATCGGGGCCAACCTGGATCCCAAATAGGAAGACGTGCTCATTAGGTTCTTGAGGAGCAACATGGATGTGTTCACATGGAAACCTGCTGACATGCCCGGTGTACCTCAGAACTTGATCGAGCACTCCTTGAATGTCAACGGCAAGGCCAAATGTACCAAGCAGAAGCTACGACGGTTCGCTCACGATAAAAAGGAGGCGATTAGGGTAGAAGTTACACGGCTTTTGGCAGCTGGATTTATTAAAAAAGTGTATCATCTAGAGTGGTTAGCCAATCTGGTTCTTATATGCAAAAAGAATAATGAATGGAGAATGTGCGTTGATTACACTGATCTCAACAAACACTGCCCTAAGGACCCCTTCGGCTTACCTCGCATAGACGAGGTCGTAGATTCAACCGCCGGTTGCGAGCTGCTTTCCTTTCTCGATTGCTACTCTAGTTATCACCAGATCGCTCTCAAAAAGGACAACCAGATCAAGACATCTTTTATCATTCCTTTCGGCGCCTACTGCTACACGACCATGTTGTTTAGGCTCAAGAACGCCGGGCTACCTACCATCGTGCTATACAGGCCTGCCTCAAAGACGAGATAAAAGACGACCTTGTCGAGGCTTATGTTGATGATATAGTTGTCAAAACCAAGGAAGCACATACCCTTGTTGACAACCTAGAAGGCACCTTTGCAGCCCTTAACACATTCTAGTGGAAATTAAACCCAAAAAAGTGCATCTTTAGTGTTCCTTCTGGCATACTACTTGGCAACGTTGTCAGTCATGATGGCATACGCCCTAACCTGAAGAAAGTCAAAGCTATCTTGGACATGAAGCTGCCCAAAAAGGCAAAGGATGTTCAGAAGCTTACCGGATGCATGGCCGCCCTTAGCCGTTTCATATCAAGATTAGGCGAAAAAGGATTACCATTTTTCAAATTGCTCAAAGCATCCGAAAAGTTTGAGTGGTCGGAGGAAGCAGACGCTGCCTTCACACAGCTAAAATAATACCTTACGTCACCTCCGGTCCTCACTGCTCCTAGAGAAGACAAAACACTCCTGCTTTACATTGCGGCTACTAATCGAGTGGTCTCCCCGGCCATGGTGGTCAAGCGTGATGAGCCCGGCCATGTCTATAAGGTACAATGACCAATCTATTTCATCAGTGAGGTACTCAATGAGTCCAAGACTAGGTACCCACAGATTCAGAAGTTGATTTACGCCATACTGATAATATCCCAAAAGTTGAAACATTACTTCGACGGATATCATGTGGTGGTCATGACTGAGTACCCTCTGCGAGACATCATTAGCATTAAGGATGCGAATGGGCGCATCATCAAATGGGCAATGGAGCTATGCCCCTTCTCCTTGGAATTTGCAAGCTGTACTACAATCAAGTCTCTAGCACTCATCGATTTCATCGTCGAGTGGACAGACTTAAGCACGCCTACCTCTTAAGGGTCCAACGAGTATTGGAAGATGTACTTCGACGGCTCTCTCAACATCGACGGTGTGGGAGCAGGAGTCCTTTTCGTGTCACCATCCAAGGAGCAGCTCCAGTACGTCCTCAGGATTTATTTCCCAGCATCTAATAATGCCGTCGAGTACGAAGCATGCCTACATGGTTTGCGTATTGTGGTCGAGCTCGGTGTTAAATGTCTCTATGTCTATGGAGACTCAGCTCTGGTCATCAACCAACTCAACAAGGACTGGGACACGACCAGCGAAAAGATGGATGCATACTGCAAATCGATCAGAAAGCTGGAAGGCAGGTTCTACGGCATCGAGTACACACACGTGGTCCGGGACAAAAATCAAGCAGCGGATGCACTGTCAAAGTTAGGATCATCCCGAGCCAAAGTCCCACATGGTGTATTCGTCCAAGACCTGCTCATGCCTTCCATCGAAGAGGAAGATTCAACGGTCGACAAGCCTCCAGACCAGCAATTGGTGGCTATGGTTTCGGCATCGAGCACCACCAAGCCACCTCCGACCACTCATGGGCCTGACTGGAGAATACCTTTCATCAAGTACCTGACAGATGGCAGCGGTTACACTAATCGGACAGAAAATGAGCGCCTGATGCGTCGCAGTAAGCAGTATCTGCTCATCGATGGCAAGTTATGGCGCAAGAACGCAAAGGAGGAAATCTTGATGAAGTGTATAACCTAGGAGGATGGCGAACATCTCCTGGACCAAATCCACTCTGGCTCCTGCGGCAACCACACGGCCTCAAGAACGCTGGTCGGTAAGGCTTTCCGAGCAGGGTTCTATTGGCCGTCAGTAGTAGCCGATGCAGAGAAGCTAGTTCGCCATTGTGAGGGTTGTCAGTTCTTCACCAAGAGAATCCACATACCAACACATAAGATCCAGACAATACCAGCCTCTTGGCCCTTTGTATGATAGGGACTGTATATAATCGGGCCCTTCAAACCGGCTCCTAGAAAATTTACATGTGTCTTTGTGCTGATCGACAAATTTTCTAAGTGGATAGAATACATACCTCTGGTATAGGCATCCTCAGAAAAGGCTGTCACATTCCTTGACCAGGTCATCCACCGTTTCGGCATACCCAATAGCATCATCACTGATCTGGGTACTCAGTTCACCGGGAATGCTTTTTGGGACTTCTGTGATGAAAGGAGCATAGTAGTAAAATATGTCTCGGTGGCGCACCCTAGAGCTAATGGATAGGTTGAGCGGGCAAACAGCATGATTTTGGACGCATTGAAGAAGAGGATGTACAAAGAAAATGACAAGGCTCCCGGAAGATGGCTCAAAGAGTTACCAGCCGTGGTCTGGGGCCTCAGAACTCAGCCTAGTCGTAACACCAGCGTCTCACCATACTTTATGGTTTACAGCGCTGAGGTAGTCCTCCCAGCAGATATAGCTTTCAGATCAGCACGGGTAGAGAACTTCAACAAAGGCAAGGTCAATGAAGTATAGGAGCTAGAAGTGAATAGTGCAGAAGAGAAGCGGCTCGATTCTTGCGTACGTACAGCCAAATACCTTGTTGTTTTGCATAGGTACTACAATAAGAATGTTAAAGAGTGGTTCTTCGTGGCCGGGGACCTGGTCCTGAAGTGGAAGATGAATCAGGCTGGTGTCCATAAACTCGCAACCCCATGGGAGGGGCCCTTCATGTTCAAGGAAGTCACATGACCAATGTCTTACAGGTTAGCTCACCTGGATGGTACTGGACATACCAAATTCATGGCATATCGACAAGCTTAGATGCTTCTATGCTTAACTACTGAGATATCCAGTCAAAGACGACCACCATTCCTTCTAGGGTTTTCGGAGCAAGCCCTATCTCCGGTTCCTCCCAACGCATGCATGGGATCCTGCTCTCTATGCTATGGGTGATCGGCAGGTCCCCCTTGGTTTGACTTGTCCACATCTACGTGTGCATAGGTCACGCACCTCACACTCTGACCACATGGCAAATTAGGGCCGTACAAACTTTTCAGGATGATGTGTCGAGTAAAATGGTACAACTAAATAGAACGCTAACATGTTCTCACTTAGTTACACCAACATGAGTTTCAAGCTTAAATGCATTTTATACAAAACAAACAAGCTTATGATGATATACAGTTACGTTATTACAAGCTTGCCTGAAGAGGCCCAAGTTTACAATAACACAATTGCGTCCTTCTTCTACAGCTCTAGCCTATCCTATTGGCTGGTCAGGGCACGCGGCACCCGCTGCTCGCTGCTCCCAACATCCTGCTCGAGTCTCGGGGACTCTTGTACTGGTTGAGCTGAAGAGGATGGCCCCGCTAATGCCTGGCTAGTCAAGACCGTAGGTTTCGCTGGTTGGCTTACAATTGATGGCCTTTCTAGCTGACTTGTTGATGGTGTACCCTGTACAGGTTCTATCCCACCTCCACATAGGTTAATGTCGCCAATTATCTTTGAAGATAGGTCTAGCTGGGTCATCCGAAGCTCCTCGGCCTTGTCTGGATCTACCTCCTTTGGGTACCTAGCCTCTAGGTGCTTGAGATCGATTAGGGGGTAGTGGGCACGCACCATGCTTAGCACATGTGCGTCTGTGTACTCACCCGCCTCCTTCATGAACTCTTGGAACCATCCCCATGCCTTTTGGCATCTCTCGACTAGTCCGAGCTATGACGTCCTTGGCACTTCTTCTGTAAGCGCTGGGTCGATAAGGTCGAGGATGGGCAAAATGCCAGTTGCCACCTCCTGGCACCAGTTCTTCCATGTGTCCCAATCCTCAGTGATCTCTAGGCATCACGCCTTCTAGCCGTCACAATCTTTCATCATGGCTTCTAGATGCTTCTTGGCATTGACTTTTAAAACTGCAAACCACACAAGACATTAAAATGTCACGCCATGACAAGATAAGGTGGGCAATAGAGTGAGCAAGGTGGTTTGGAACACTTACTTTTTAGTTCCTCCTTCATCTTGGTTGTGCGGTCCTGGAGTTGCGACTGGTCGTGCACCAGTTTCTTGTTGTCTTCCTTTAGGCGACCACACTCTATGGCCACACGGCTATTCTCCTCTTGGAGACGGACTACTTCGGCTTCTAAGCCTGCACTACAGCTGTTACTACCAACAATGCAACAACACGTGTCATGCACTTGCTATGATAAAATGACAACTTACTTGTTTTTTCCTGCTCTTTGTTACTAAGCAAGATGACCAGGTTCTGGTTCTATGCCTCTTGCTCTGTCTTCTCCTAGTCGACGGCTTCAAGTTGGTGGCGCAAGCGTTCCACCTTGGCTGCTAGTTCTCTATTGCTTGCTGTGATTCCCTCAATCTAGTCGAAGCACTTTTTTTGGTACCTTGCGGTCTCCATCAAGTCCTGCATGTAAAAAGCTAAGTCAGACAATTCGACTAGATAGCAGGATCAAGTGGTCAAGCTAAACATACCTGGACTTCCGTCACCAGACATTTTGCCGCTCATTCAACTTTCATGGTCTCTTCGACCTCTGGGATTTCCTCATGCATAACCCACTGGTTGTTCTACCAACGTGACACATATACATGTTGTTGCTTGTGTTGGGGACGGCCTAGGACCTCTTCTACTTCGTCCTCTTTGGCCTCTTGTTTAGGTAGCGGCGCTTGTCTGGAGTTTGTAGTCTCTACAGTCACTATGACTTTCCCATGAGCCGTAGCATTGGTAAGCATGCTCTGTGCCACCTCCAGCTGCTGCTCCTTGGCTTGGTCTGATCCCCTTGGCGCCGAAGTATCCTCCTCAGTAGGGTTAGTGCTCAGAGCATTTGTACTTGGCTCAGCTCTCTTCTCGACCAGCTACTCAGGGACTGTCATCTGGCCGCTCATCTACTGAGGCTCCGGTGGACTTCCTTCTATAGGTTCCTCCATAGCTGGCTGTTGGGCAGTTCTCTCCACCATTGCTGGTGAAGCTATGCCGCACCCAGCTAGCTGGTTAGGATTTTTGGTGGATGCCGACCTAATATATCAGAGATAAGTTCAAAAGACAACAGTATTCAATATAAATTGAAAGCTTATGTCAAGGTTACAAATACTTACAGCTTGGAAGCACAGAATGATGTGGCGAAGGTGCGTCTCTTCATCCGCGCCTGCTCCACATGCACTGTGGGCGCCACCGGGTCTCTTTCCACGACCAGTATCGGCGCCGGGGCTTGCTGCTCGACCCCTTTGCCACTTGTCCTTTGCATTGTAGTGGTCGGTGATGCGATCCCCACTGGCACGGAGGAGCCACCCTGCTCTGTCGACTCTAGTTATCTTCTCCTCTTTCGAGGGACGAGTCAGAAGATGTCTGCATCCTTTGTTTCATCATCTGACAGTGGGAAGATGGCCTGACAATGCTTGTTGGCCACCGGCCGCTTGCCAGCAGCTCTGGCCGTTGCCTCCTCCCCAACCTCGAGCATAGCCCAGTCGACGTCTTCGATCCTAGTGCTGGTCTAGGCGGTTGGGCCAGCAACTTGCGGCCAATCCACACCAGGGGGTGGTGACATGAACACTGTTGCTCTGTCACGACCATTAATCTGGGAAACACAAAGGCGATAACACACTAAGTTTCTGTTACAACATAACACTATGGGTACAAGGCAGCATAATTTACCTTTGGGGGAGGTCAGGCCAGCTTGAAAGCGTGCTCGATGTCACTCAACCTGACATAATTTGGATCAGCTAAGTTGAATAGCTCTCTAATCCTGGCTTTGACTTCTATCTTGTCAAGCGCCTCTTGCCTGGTCCTAGTTGGGTCTGCGCTACCTTGGTACTCGTAGCCGGGATGTACCCTCCTCTGGCACAGCTAGATCCTTCGGCTGATGAAGTTCTCAACCACGCTTGGACCATCTAGTTTCTTCCAAGGGATCATCCCAAGAAGTTCTGAGATCTACTCCAAGTGCTCGGGCTTCTCTGACCAGCTGTTCTTCTTCTCCAAAATGAACCCCACGTCACATAGTGTGATCGTGTTTAGCTCTTCGCGGATGTAGAACCACTTCTTGTACCAATCGTCTAGCGATGTGTTCCAAGGGCAGTGCAAGTATTGGGCCTTCATGCCGTCACACAGATTGAGGTACACACCTCCAGCTATCTTCGAGCCGCCACTTCCTTTCTTCCGTAGACAGAAAAGATGGCGAAAGAGGTCGAAATGGGGCTGGAAGCCACCATATGCTTCACAAAGATAGATGAAGGTGGAGACAAGAAGAATTGAGTTGGAATGCAGATTGCAAATCTCAATCTCGTAATACAAACAGAGCCCCTGAAGGAAAGGGTGCACTAGAACCCCAAAACCTCGCTTGAAGAAATCTTCGAAAACCAATATCTCACCTGGTTGTGGATCGGGGTACCTTTCTCCTTCCAGCGCGCGCCATCCTGCGAGTGCCTTGTTATGGAGTACCCCCATGGTGACGAGGTCTTCGATGGTTTGCTCGTCGCTTCTTGACTTCCACCACTCCTTTGCCATGACTCTGGCTTTCTTCTGGGCATCACTCTTCGCCATGAATCCGCCCTTGCTGATGGAGGTGGATATGGTGGAAGGGTGATTGGTGATGAACCCGGAGGTATTAGGGTTAGCAAGAGGAAGAAGAAGGCTACGGCGGCGAATGATAATGGGGATCGGTAAAAAGTAACTTACCAGTTCTATATTATAAATAACCAAGAGTTCCACCGTTTTGTTCACCCGAGATTCTTAGGAGACGTGCGCACGCACCATAGATGGTTATTTTCACAACCTCGAGATCTGCGCCAATAAACGTGCCCCTTCACTACCAGTGTACGCGCCTCTTCGTTGCTAGTGTGAGAGGGCCCACACTGATGCACCTCCTTATAGGTGCCAAGCGACTGTTTGCTTGAAAGGGCAAGAAGGTAGTATGACGTGCTATACCAGTCTGCTTTTTTGACCAGACATGTCAGATTGGACTTGACAGAGTAAGAAGATAAATCAATACACCAAATAATAGTACAGGCGGTGTTCATTTCTTCGCTGCATGTCTTGTGCTCAGGGACTGCCTAGACCATTGCCATGCTCGGGGACTGCTCCGACCACTACCGTGCTCGGGGACTACTCCGACCATTACCATGCTCGGGGACTACTCCGACCACTATCATGCTCGGGGATTGCTCTGACCATTACCGTGCTCAGGGACTGCTCAGACCACTACCGTGCTCAGGGACTACTCAGACCACTATCGTGCTCGGGGACTGCTCCAACCACTACCATGCTCAGGGATTGCTCCGACCACTACCTTGCTCAGGGACTGTCCCGACCACTGCTTGAAGACCGCTCTCCTCAGCTACATGTGATTTGTACTCACATACAGTTGAGAGACATTTATTTAGACCTTGCTACAAGGCTCATACTTCGCCTTCTAGCAAGCTCGGGGACTACATCGGTACGATGCACCTGCCGGTGCATCTCGTATCGCCTGTACGACGATTGGGTTCTCAACTTAACTAGGAATTCTTTTTGGACCCTGGCACCACGTGCCTACGTCACCTACTACCAGGCTTAGGGACTAAGTGGGCACACTTCACCTTGCGGTGAATGTGTTTGTTTTTCGACCCCTATGCCTCTGACGATCAAGGATGCTACGCTTCAAGACGCACTTACATTTCTTTTCAGAAATACAAGTGGGGACACTTCCTAGGATGGAAATCTTTTTCTTTTTTCTTAAGAGCACCACACATTCTTTAGACAACCTACTTCTCTGGTTGAATACGATGGTCAGAGATGTCAAGAACTCAAGCCTCAATGTTCAGAGAAGGTTAAAATGGCGTGTCGCAGCATAATACATGGTGCTCGGGGACTAGCTGTGGGGGTATTAACCCCTATACCCTTACGGCTAGGCTTGGGCTGGCCCAGATCAGAGGGTCCAGTCCACCAAAAGACGACGTGTGGCTCGGCCAACCTGTTCGAAGTCCCGCGCAAGGAGTCAAGGCAGATTTGGCGATCAAGCAAGATCCTGGTCGGTTAGAATAGGAATCCTTATCTGGCCACCTATGGCAATTGTAACTGGCTAGGATTAGTTTCCAGATCTGTAACCCTACCCCCTAGACTATATAAGGTGGGTAGGGGACCCCTCTAAAAAACATCTCTCATTGACATACAGCAATACAATCAGATGCAGGACATAGGTATTACGCCTTCTCGGCGACCGAACCTGGATAAAACCTCGTGTCTGTCTTACATCACCGTCTTGTTTGTGGCTTGCGCATCTGTCTGCCAACAATCTACTACCTTGGGCATACCCCTAGGTAGACTGCCGACCATATTTTGTCGACAGTCCATGAATGCTCCACCCGACCAGAACCGCCCTATTGCCATCCTTAATCATGTAGCGTATGGGCTACACCAAGGGTCCATCAGCGTCATCCATGTCAAAGCTAGAGACATTTGACAAGCTCTTCGATGGCAACCTGACTATGTCTGAGGCTGAAGCGCTGGACGCGCTCTTCTCGGCCACTAGAAAGGGCTCATCCAAGCAGTCGTGAAGACGCAAGACCACCTTCTAGGTTGCACTGTTGTGTCGGTATTGGTTGTTTCCTTTTATGTAATAACAAATCAAGAGGTCTATTACTAGGATGGTCTAGCTATGGCTATGTTAGGTCGACCTCCTTCGGCACTCGATAGAAGCACATTGTATATTTGTTTGAACTCTTCTACTTAATACAATGGTACGCAAATCTTTTGTGTATTTGAGAAAAAATAATTTCTCTATGATTTTGTGAAGCCACGTCACCCTATAGGTCCCACCAAATCACTTAGCTTAGTCACTTGCATTCCCATTAAGTACCATCAGAAAATGAATAAACAAGTCACTAAGCTTGGTCACTAAACTGCATTCCCATTAAGTGTCAACAGGAAATGAAGAGACAATGGGGCTGCTTGGTTTTCAGCAAGCCAAGTCTCATCTCGCCTGGCCAAGCAAGCCTTGCCTTGTAAGGCTAGGCGAGCCAATTTGGCTCTCCCACAGGAGCAAGGTAAAAACCTTGCCCACACGGACTATGAGGTAAGCTGGCTCAAGAACCAAATACAAGTTTATATCTGTTCTGTCTTGGCAAGGCAACACAGGGGCTGGCAAACAATCCAAGCAGCCCCAATAATGAACTCACCATAAATTAATTGTGAAATGTGTAGGAAAAAATGGGAACTATCAGAGAAGTACAAGCTGCAAGTTCGACTATTGTGAATTGCTAGAGGTTTCCTTGGTTGTTGTTATGGTTGAATTGCAACATGTGTGGTCACTTCTCACCACCGGCATCATCCCGCTAACTTGGCTAGCGTCGCCTTCCTCAGCGCTGGGGATGACTAGTTCGTCTACTTGGGCATTACTGGTGTGCCACTCTTATTGGACAGCATGACCATCATCACATCACCAGGGCTACTAGAGCTCACCAATGGCATGATGTAGCTCAAGGACCATGCGGTGCACCTAGCATCGCTACTGTTACAGCAGTCATTGGTCAACCCATGCACTCCTTCTCAATGTCCTTTGTGTTTGGCATCATCCTGCCCTTCTCCGACCGCAGCGGTAACATCATCGTCTTCTTTATTTGTGGGCAAGGATAGCTTCATGAACGTGCTGCCTAGCCAATACCTGGGCTTCCTCAACTCCCACAATGGCAATGCCGCCAACCACATCTTAGTCCTGTCTCAATGGATGTTTCATGTCCCAGTTTCTAAGATTCTTCTATTTTGGAAATAGTGTAGATAAGTTGTAAGGGACCATGACACCTAAGAGGGGGGAGTTGAATTAGGCAACTTAAAATTCTACTTCTAACTATGGCCTCTAATTTCCACCTTAGCAAAACCTATGCAAGAAAGTAATCTATCTAAATGTGCAACTATGGTTTTGCTAAGTATGTTGCTATCTCTACTGCAAAAGAGTTATGCAACCTAGGTTCTAATTCTATCAACTAGCTTATCAACTAAGCTAGGAAAGTAAAGCATACAACCAAGGTAGCAATGTAAATGTGGAAGGTAAAGATGAGGTAGAGATACAAACTTCCATCGACGACTCTGGTATTTTTACCGAGGTATCGAGAAGAGCTCAAGCTTCCCTCTAGTCCTCATTGGAGCCCCTCGCAAGGGCCAAGCTCCTAGTTAGGTAACTCCATGGATAGCCACAAGCCTTCCCTACATAGAAGTGGGTCTCCGGTGTGCCTCTCCCAGACCGCTCCCCGTCGTCTTCACTATTAAGTTTCCAGCCAAAACACCACGGGCCTTGTTCCCTTCGGTACACGGTGATGGCCACACCACAAGCGTGGTTGGTATGGTCTCACAAGACTACAAGCCCCATCGAGTACAAACATGGTGCGCGCAAGCACCTTGGGTTTGGAGGTATTCAAACCTCACTAGCAACTTGATCTAAGCCTAGATCAAGAGAATATGAGTATGGTCTAACTAACCTCAGCACTTCGCAAAGCACCTACGTTAATCACCAAGTGATCTTTAAGCTCTATGCATGTGGAGAGCACAAATGAGGTGTAGCAACACCCTCCTATCTTCCTTCAGCTCCCTCACACTCCAAATGGCTGGTTGGAGACATATATATAGCCCTCAAGTGAAGAACTAGCTGTTGGGGCTGAGCTCCACTTTTCTGCGTGGGCACCGGACATGGCGGTGTCAGCCATGTGGACTAGCCGTTGTCACTAACAAATAGACCATTGGGGATACTATTCATAGGGCAGTGCACTGGCACCCTTAGGGTGGTGCCCAAGTCCCCCTTCACTGCTCTCTAGAAATTTAGGGCGGTGGCACCGCTACCCCTATTTTGTGCACCACCACCCCATGATGGTGACAAGGGCGGTGCACACGGTGCTATCCGGTGCCCTCCTTTCCTCTAGTTGTAGCAGCCCTCTGTCTTGGTGGCACTGCCACCCCCTGGTGGTGCATCGCCATGCCTAGGGCGGTGACCAAGGTGGTGCCCCTTCTCCTCAATCGACATCAGGGCTTCTTTATCTTCACGTCTTGGACTTCTTGCTTCTTTTCCATGCTTCCAACACTTCCTCTAATATCTTCATTTGAGTGTTGAACCTTTTCTTCGAGCTCCAATCTTGGTCCAAGTCCGCCGTGCAACCTACTGGACTATAAAATAAACACTAGCAAATTCATTAGTCCAATTTGGTTGTGTTGATCATCAAACACCAAAATCAAAAGTGAATGGGCCTAGGGTCCATTTTCCTTACTATCTCCCCATTTTTGGTGATTGATGACAACACGACCAAAGCAAGCAAATTATAATAGATGGAAAAATTTAAAAGCTATCTACTTGCTAGGATGCAATGCAAGAGCAAGTTTATTTGATGCTAAAGATATCACTTGTATGAACTTTTGAAAACTTATCTTGCCCTTGCAAATGTCCCCAAGTGGCATTATTGACTTAAGCCTCCCCTAACTCCATAATCCGCTATTTTCCCTTTCTTGGACCATTCCTAGTTAGGGTTCTCCCCTTTGATCTATGTTGGGCTTGCTTTTGGTCCTACAAATTCCCCCCTTTGGAATCAAACACCGAAAAGGAAGACATTAGTAGCACAAGGGAGGGTCAAATTTTGTGATCCTTTTGTATGTGGAGTGGAATAGATCACAAAACTTGACTCTCACATTATATAGACTAGGCTCCCCCTAAATATATGCATACATGTGGTGGAGGGTGAAACATATGCATAATTGGCAAATTAATGCACAAGGGAGTTTAATCTATATAATGCATGGGGAAAGCATATAAATACCAAATTAAAATCAACATAATGATATCGGTTTAGGAATACCACATGTAGAAATCAATTCAATTGGCACCACTTGAAATAGGTGGTGGATATTTGAAGCATGATGCTTATCTTCAGGGACTCCATTTTCCTTGCAATGAGACTACCACACACATGATAAGCTTGAAAAGATGTTAGTCTCAAAGCATCCAACTTGTAGAGTAACTTCCCCTAAATTTGTGCACACAAGCATGGGATACTTGTAGGATACATGCACATCGATTTTAAAATAAAAAATACCACTTGAAGGATGACATCACATGAATGTGAGGATCATTTTCAAAAATGATATTCAGGGGACATTATCTAGAATTTGGACTTTGGCACATATTAGATACACACTTGTAGAAAAAGCTATGTGCCATGCTCCTAAACAATTAAAACCATGTAGGTTTGCTCCAAGGGTAAAAGTGATACCGAGCAACTATGGTAGAACCGCCTGAAATAGCACGCTTCCGGAGGCACTCGTCTTCCACCAGACACTAAGCACCCTGAAAACAAGCTACATTGGATGGTTCCATCGAGCACACCCCAAGGGAGAACTCAAACAATCCATGTTTTTCATCCAGGATCCAATAATGAGAACGAGTTTACAATACTTAGTCTATTTCATACATCAAGAGTTTTTAGAAATACATTATTACAATACCAAGTTCAGAGTGAGGAATTTAAACAATAGAATTAAAATAAACACTAGCGATAAGATACAAGGATCCATCTGTGCCCACTAGAAGAATCCTCCACACAATAGCTACTCATCAAGCTACACCTGCAATAGGGGTAAATAAACCCTGAGTACACAATGTACTCGCAAGACTTACCCGACTAGTGGAATAATTTCCTGACTCCAAAGGTTATGATAGGCTTTATGGTTTGCTAGGTTTCCTTTTTGTGAAAAGCCCTACTATTAGTGAATCCTTATGTATGTTCTTATTAGCAGTCATGATTAGTTAATTATCTAGCCATTCTATGTAAGCACATATTCTACTTTCAAGCAAGAGTTGAGCAATCAGATTCATTTCACCATCTTTCATCTTCTAGTTCTTACTACGGTGCTAGATCGTAGACAAGTCATATCGTATTACACGGCAATTCATGAACCAATATAGTCCAGCTAGATACCCTAAAAACATGCCCCACTTGTACCCTAGGCACAAGCAGGACCAACTCACCACTCTCCTATCAAGGGGTCTAGGTCCCCGTCCAAACTTAGACTCCAAGCCCCCACACCCAAGTCCCAAACTTTGTATGGTGCTTAGACCTCCACCATCCCCACCTCCAATCAGTCAGTCTAGAAAGAGTCAGAACCCACGACAAGAGAGCAAAGGGCCTTCTCTACTCCCATAAACAAGTATGTGCTCAGGATAATAAGTCTGTGATCTGACTAGAATCCAATGCAATGGCCGGTCCTTAATAGACAAGGATAGGGAAAATAGTGTTACCAAGCTATGCCCTATTGGCCACGGGACACAACCTCTTACACCGACCAATACCCGTACCATATCCCTGCCCGGTCTCCATTTTTCCATTCACCATTTTATTCTGAGAGTGATAATAATAATCACCTATTACGAGTAACGACTAGGTTACTCATGCTACCGATAGCCTAAGCATAGTAGCTACTCGACCTATGCTAGCTTGACTCATAGGTAGGTTTATCTATGCATGTAGTTTCAACAATAAGCCTGTAACATAAATGCACATCACATATATATATCCAGTGATTATTCAAAATAAGGGTTATGCAGCGGGGCTTGCCTTGGGTAGGTGGGGTGTCAGCTCAGTTAGTTAATGGTGGCTCTGGGACCTCCTCCTACATGAGGATCTCCTCCTCATACTCCTTGATCACCTCCTTGAACTCATGATCTCTGATGGTCATGATCTTCCACCAACTCATTCTCTACATGCATGCGATAATGATGCAACACTTAGTATTATGACAACAACAACTCTTAAAATAACAATACACATGGTAAGCTACTAAACTAGCTCTAATGACTAAGATGCTAAGCTAACTATCATCTTCATCAAGTAAAGTGTTGGGTTCAAACACCTAGCTTTTCAAATGAAGGATATATCTTTATTTCTACTAATGATTTAATGTATATTTGAAACAAAGAGCATTTAACTACCCTTATGTTAAGTCTATTTTAAAGCTACAAAAATTACAATGAGCACATAATAATATAATGAAGCTACTATAAAATTTTCAAAGCTAATGCTATCACTATTTTGCCATAAAAATTCCTACAATATTTAACCTAATAACATAACGTACTCTCAAATGATTTAATAGCTTTGGTATCGACAAGTATATATATGAACTAAATACACTAACAAATAGAGCACAATTTTAGGAACTTAGCAAAATTGGTTTCACATTTTTTGGTTACCTACACGATTTTATATGATTTACCAAAGATCAACTCATAAATACAAATGAAAAGCTATTTCTATTCTCCACGAAAAAGCTAAACTGATTTTGGCCCAAAGCTGCCCACACTGGCGCAACACGAGCGTGCGCGTGAGCACGCGATGGCCCATAGGCGAGGCGAAGCCCACGCGTAGAGACGACCCATGGAGAGGAAGCCCACATGTGCTAGCACTCTTGCAAAAACACCCTCACGTTATTAGAAAATAGCACGAACACTACACGTACTATTTCTATAGACAACAACTTTGTAATGGAACCCTCATATCTTCTCCTCTTTACAATAGCAAGGCCCTTGACCATCCCCGCAGTGTGCCGGTGTGACAAACGGTGGCACTAGCACTTATGCCGGCCACACGGGACCCCCACTGACCTATCTACGAGGCCGACGCTTACCTAGGGTTCGACGCGAGATGATGGGTGGTGATTGCACGAGCTGAGACACCATAGAAGGACCTCTCCACGATGGTGGGCACCCTACGGCAATGGCGATGGTGTTCAGGTGAGCTACAGCAACAACAAGGTGGTAGGGATAGTGGGTGAGCAACGACAACTCACTAGTGACCTTACCGAGAAGCCAGCTCAGCCGGAGATGACCCGAGTGAGGCTAGCCACATGCATGCTGTGAGGTGAATGGCGGACCACAAAGGCATGGCTGCATCAGCGATGAGGAGGTGGCACTAGAGCTATGACTAGCTTGCACATGACGAAGAGGAAGCCAAGGCTAGCTAGTGGTGTAGAGGAATTGGCACAGGATGAAATGGTGGAGACTGGCCATGATGTGGGCGGCGACGGGCCTTAACGGCACTGATGGTGGGCAAAGCTCCAAAATTGGGGCTCGGCATGACGCGAGTCAAGGTGGAGTGGGGTCGGCTGGAGAGGGGGCATGAAGGCGAAGATGCGAGCATGAGGAATTGATGAGAGGTGCTCACTCTCTGGCTTCACCGTGACACGTCGCGATGGCGGCTGAAAATAGAGCGAGAAAGAGGGAAAGAGAGAGATGGCGCGGCATATGGGCTCGACTCATCCATGCCTTGGTGGGACACGAGCGGCGAGCATGGGAGGCCCATGCACCAGCACGACGGACAACATGTGCATGTGTCCAACCGGTGTGGCCCGCGTGCCGTAGTGCCATAAATGGCGTGGGGACTGGTGACTCGCCCACGTGCGCTGTGGCAGAGGCGACACACATAGGGTTGGCAATAGCATAGAGGTGTAGTGGATCAGCACAGATGCAATGACAATGTGATGGCAGTGACAGCATCATGACATGAGTAGTGCCAGAGTACGGGCATGACGGCAGCACAGCACGGCCGTAGTGGCACCCATGACGGCAGTGCGAGGCAGAGCAGCAGGGTGTAGGGCCAGCGGCTCGCTATGGCCGGCCTCGGCCAAGCCTAGGTGGTGTGATGGTAGCGGCTATAGCATGGCACGGTGGGAGGATGGCTAGGCGTAGGTGAGCGGTGGGCGCTGGTGGCTCTTGGTTGGCGGCTAGTGGCGTGCCCACTGCGGCCAGGCTACGGCAGCAGCAACTAGCCAGCATGGCCACGTGCATGTGTGCACGCGTGCCTGGCGCACTGACATCGTGAAGCTAGGGCAGGATGGCCTGGTGACCACGCCCAACATAAGAAGACGGCCTGAGTTCATGTTATGCATGGATTTTAAAGCGTTCAAGACATCTAAACCATTGCTTTAGGACCTAAGCCATCTTCACCATGCTCAAGATGGCACATGAGACTACCAAATCGAGCTATAACACTACACCAATCTTTAACCCAATCTCTCACAATAAATTGCTAAACATGGCAGTGTCTAACTGTTGGCGGACTTGAAAATTTCTAAATTTTTGAGCTGAATTTGATTTCCATTTATGATTTCTAAGCTAATGGAATTATTAGCTAGTAATATTATTTTTCGACCACAAGTATTTCATTGTCATCTACAAAGTTTGTACTTCAAACTTTATTTAAGTATCACTTACATGTTCTATAGCATTTTTGCTTAATAAAAATTGGTTTTAAACCCTAAGTGATATAACACGACTATCGAATCAACTTTTGTTTTGTATTTTAGTTGATCGTTTCGAGTTACAAAAATTGATCTACACACTTTATCACATGCATTAACACATAAACATGATGCTCATGACATGTTTTAGTAAATGATTTATGGTGTAACACTGAGGGTGTTACAGCAACCCTGCCATATGATTTACCTAGTGAATGCAAGACAAAAGATTAAACATGCAAATGCAAACCTAGACATAAAAGAAACTAGATGCTAATTGAAATTGTATGAAATTAAATCTAGTTACCTAACATGGGAAGGAGAATTTAGGGTCCAATGTATTCGCTAACCCACTTGGCAATTACCTTATCCATCATGATGCACCCCATGAAATGCACCCATACTTTGCCAAGTCTCCAAATTCCCCAAAGTCCATTGGACTTCTCACTTCCCCTTCAAGACCCAAACCTTCTTGGTGCTCTTCATGTTAGAAATGATCTCCTTTGGCACCCAAATGTGTTTGGCCCCTTTGTTGGCTTGCTTGTTCACCTTGATAGCTACCACATTGTCATTATTGTTCTTCTTCAAAAGGTAAGGTGTGGAGGCCTTCTTGTCTACCTTATTGGTGTAGGTGTTGGAGAGCTTGCTTGTTTGCTTTTTGTTTTTGTCTTTCTTCTTAACTCCTCCCCCATTCTTCACCTTGCACTCATAGGACTTGTGGCCTTCATTGTGGCACACATAGCAAACCATGGTTTGTCCTTCATTAAGCTTCTTCACTCCCTTGACGGTGTTATCTTGATGAAGTTGGGTTTGCTCTGTATTGCCTTTCACTTGAGTTAAATCCTTAGTGAGGCGAGCCACTTCTTGCTTGAGTTGCTCATTCTCCATTGTGATCTCTTGTGTGCATGTTTCTACAATAACTTTCTCAACACGAACTTGGTCGCACAAGGGTGAGTGTAAACATAAATCATTGCAAAGAAGTAGAGGCACCCTTTTTAGACATGTCAAAGATTGAACTTTTCTTTATAGGTGCCTCAGGGGGGTTGTTCCGATAGCTTCAAGATTAGCAACTTTATTAGTTAGCTCATCACAATGTTTGCATATGGTTTCCATTTTAGTAGGCAAACTTTTGTAAGCATCTTGTGAGCTAGCCAACTTTTCCTTTAATTTTTCATTTTTCTTTACAAATTGCTCATCATTGATTGTGCATTCATTTTTGTTTGGCTAGCCTCAAGTTGCTCAATTTTAGTAGATAGCTCCACATTAAGATTAGCAAAGGTTTCATATTGTTCAAGCAAAGTTTCATAAGCTTGTTGTGAGCTATCTAATTTTTATTTCAACATTTTAAGCTTCTTTTGTTGACTAGTGCAAACTTTAGCGAAGCTAAGATTTTCTTGCACAATTTTATCATAAGAAGGTAGCTCATCATCACTATCACAATCATTATCACTATCACTAGGTATAGGATTTTTGGTACCTCATGCCATAAGGCACACGCATGAAGTGCTTGTGCCCTCGCCTCTTGTAATGGTCTTCTTCTTCACTTGAATCATCACATGACCTTATTGATGTGAGGGTTTTGTCCTTGCATGCCTTCTTTTTCATCTTGGGTGTGGGCTTGTTTGGACAAACTTCCACAAAGTGCCCCAACTCGCCGCATCCATAGCATCTCTTCTTTCTTTGCTCTCTTCTTTGATTTGTGAAGATGAAATGTTGAACTTGGATGGGCACACCCTTGACATTGAGCTTTTGGATCATCTTCTCTACTTTGTTGATAAGCTTGATAGATTTTTCATCAAGATCAGAGGTGGAGGAGGAAGATTGATCATCATCACTTGATTCTTCATCATCATCATCCTCATCTTCTTCTTCTTCTTCACTTGAGGAGCTTAAGTTTGAGCTTGTCTCAACTTGCTTACCTTTGCCTTCATCTTCTTGTGCTCACTACAAGCAAGAGCTTTGTCTTTGCTTGATGAAGAGGCTTCTTCTTGACCCATCAATGGCCGAGGTCATGTTGCTCAAGTCCTCCATGTTGTGGAGGATGGTGATGATGCTTACATACTTCTTTTGTGATAGCACGGAGATGATCTTCCTCATGATGTCCACATAATCTAGCTTCGTTAATCCTATTGAATGGAGCTCATTGATAATTAGATTTAAACGAGAATACATATCACGAACAAGCTCATCATCATTAATTTTAAAGGAATCATAATTTTGTTTAGCTAGACAATGTTTTTACCCACGGACATTACTTGTGTCGTCATGGAGCTCTTGGAGTTTTAACCAAATTTTATGTGCTATATTTAAAGTGAATATTTGGTTAAACATATCCATGCTAAAAGATTCAAACAAGCAATTTTTAGCTCTAGCAATGAAATGTATTTCTTTCTCTTCACTCTTAGTGGGTTTATCAGGATTCTTAATGGGTTTCATCCCATTAAGAGTGACTCTCCAAACACCCAAATCAATTGCCTCAAGGTGATAAGTGATTCTACCTTTGTAATATGGAAGTTAGTACTGTCAAAGTGCGAAGGCCTAGAGGTATCCATCCTAACCACTCTAAATAGCGTTGGCTCAACGGCGGTGAAGCCAAAGGTCCAAATTAAGCCAACCGGCTTTGATACCACTTATAAGGGATAATGATGCCTAAGAGGGAGGTGAATTAGGCAACTTAAAATTATACTTTTAACTATGGCCTCTAATTTTCACCTTAGCAAAACCTATGCAAGAAAGTAATCTATCTAAATGTGCAACTATGATTTTGCTAAGTGTGTTGCTATCTCTATCGCAAAAGAGTTATGCAACCTAGGTTCCAATCCTATCAACTAGCCTATCAACTAAGCTAGGAAGGTAAAGCACACAACCAAGGTAGCAATGTAAATGTAGAAGGTAAAGATGAGGTAGAGATGCAAACTCCCATCAATGACTCTAGTACTTTTACCGAGGTATCAAGAAGCGGTCAAGGTTTCCCCTAGTCCTTGTTGAAGCCCCTCACTAGGAATCCCTCACAAGGGCTAAGCTCTTGGTCGGGTAACTCCGTGGATAGCTCTGGGCCTTCCTGACGTGCAAGTGGGTATCTAGTATGCCTCCCCTAGACCACTCCCCGCTGTCTTGCCTATCAAGCTTCTGGCCAAAACTTCGTGGGCCTTGTTCCCTTTGGTACATGGTGGCAGCCACACTATAAGCGTAGTTGGTATGGTCTCATAAGACTACAAGCCCCGCCAAGTACAAACAGGGTGCATGCAAGCACCTTGGTTTTGGAGGTATGCAAACCTCACTAGCAACTAGATCTAAGTCTAGAGCAAGCACATATGAGCGTGTTCTAACTAACCTCAGCACTTCGCAAAGCACCTATGTTAATCACTAGGTGATCTTTAAGCTCTATGCATGTGGAGAGAACAAATGAGGTGTAGCAACACCCTCCTATCTTCCCTTAGCTCCCTCACACTCCAAATGGCCGGTCCGAGACATACATTATCGGGGTTATACCTCTGGGGTATCTTGAGGCATTGATTATATGGTGGGCCACATAGCTCACAATGCAACAACAGATAAAGGCCCCAAATAGCTGAGGCCTAGCAAAAGCCAAATAGGTTAGGGCAGGCGCTGAGGTTAGGGGTTATTTGCGACCCCTTCCACCTGCCTTGGTCTCACCATGCTCGCAAGGCATACGACCTTTCTTTGCCACAACCTTCAGAAGAGATAGAAAGAGGTCGCGCCTTGCCTAGCAAGCCTACCCTAATAGGGGCAAGCACACCATACTAATCCTGTAAGGAGCAAGGTTACAATAGTCACCTTAGCCCGATCAGACGCCAACCCCATGCCACGCTACATGGACAAGATAATACCACCTCGAGGTGATAACGATGAGTACGATGACCACCGACCAGGTATGGCCCAACTAGGTAGGTATACAGTCCTATCCACTTTGGAATGGAAGCCATGACAAGGGTCTTAGCGTAGAGGCTGACTAGGCTAGTTGAAAGCCCCAACCCCAATGATTGGGGTCATGGCCCTTAGCCCCATAGAGTGACCAGGTGAATAACAACCTAGGGTGGCCACCTACTATGGGTATGGCACCCCGAGGAACTTGGAGACGATGGCGAAGACCATGATAGATGCCGCATTGCATAGGATAGCTGACAAACCATCACCATGGCTATAGTGCTATCACGGCTAGCATAGTAGCACCGCATCAGACCCTTCCACAACGTGGCCACAAGACCATGATGATGGTCATGCCTAGACAGACACTAGAAGATGGTGTTGCTTGCAAGCCAAGTTAGCTAGGACCTCCCTCAGGCTCTTGACTCTTTAGTTGGGAGAACCTTATCTTTGTAACTAGCCCTGACCCCAAACTCTATATAAGGGTGGCTAGGGCTCCCATCTCGAGAGATCTGGACATTCTTCATCCTCTACCATTCCATCCATAGTAGCATGGCTCCTAGAGCTTCTCTTCAGGCTACCCTTCATCTAGCATAGGTTCTACCACCTATTTCACCATTCTTGCACCTCCATTGTAAGAATTTTAGAGCATTCAAATGAGGAACACGCACTCAATCTTCTCTGAGACTAGACATAGGGCTCTAGCCTGAACCTAGTATAAATCCTCATATCTATTGGATGCTACCATTGTCTTTCTAGAGCAGCACAACAATCATATAAATTTACTAGTTTGGTTTACGAAACACCGACATATATATAGCCCTCAAGTGAAGAACTAGCTATTGGGGCTGAGCTCCACTTTTCTACATGGGCACCGAACAGGGCGGTGCTAGCCACATGGACTAGCCATTATCACTGACAAACCGACCATTGAGGATATTGTTCATAGGGTGGTGCACCACCACCCTTAGGGCGGTGACTAGGGTAGTGCCCAAGTCCCCCTTCAGTTGCTCTCTAGAAATTTAGGGCGGTGCACATGGTGTTGTTGATGCCTCACCTTTCCTATAGCTGCAACAACCCTCTGTCTTGGTGGCACTACCACACCCTAGCGGTGCACCGCCATGCCTAGGACGGTGACTAGGGTGGTGCCCCTTCTCCTCCATCGACATTGGGGCTTCTGTATCTTCCTTCCATGCTTCCAACACTTCCTCTAATAGCCCTCAACTTCTTGTTTCTCTTCCATGCTTCCAACACTTCCTCTAATATCTTCCTTTGAGTGTTGAACCTTTTCTTCAAGCTCCAATCTTGGTCCAAGTTTGCCATGCAACCTATTGGACTACAAAATAAACACTAGCAAAATCATTAGTCCAATTTGGTTGTGTTGATCATCAAACACCAAAATCCAAATAAATGGGACTAGGGTCTATTTTCCTTACATAAGTTTCATCCCTATAAAACTCATTCTACTTACCAACTTACTTAGTCATAAGTGGTGTATACAAACATATGTTAATTACTTTCTACTTACCAATTTCCTTAAAGCTAAAGAATGGGAAGTGCACTAGCCAACACTACTACACTGGCACCTTTCATAGCCACAGTCGTAACCCCTATCGCAATCCGATTTTGGCCTCAATAGTAAGCTATCGGCAGTGATAGTCATAGCCATCACTGTTGCTATCTAAGACCGACTGGGATGTTCACTACACCACTATTTTGGCTTATCATTTGTCCATGATAAGGTCCTTACTTCTATCGCATTGGAGCATGGCTCGCCTATGTCAATATGCACTAACACTACCACAAGGCTTATGATCCATCCGTGATTAGATACTTATTCTGTCGCATTGAGGCCCGAACCCGCCTGTGTAGGTGTACACTAACATCGTGTTGGCTTATGATCCGTCCTATGATTAGGTCCTTATTTCTGTCGCATTGGAGCACGACCCGCATGTGTCAAGGCAAACATCACTATCGCTTCAACAAATGTACCACCTGGTCATAGGGCATTGTCATCGTCAGTGTTGCAGTACGATCCATCCATGATGATCCTTTAGTCGGTGTTGGGTTATGAAATGATTCAGGTGGTGATACACTATTGACCCCTGCCGCATTAGGCGAATAGTAGCAGTGATGACCAACGACAAGTGGTACTGCAGGTGATGACCAAATAACCAACAACCCATACATCTGATGATGATAGAATTGCTTCCGATTTTCACAATGTATTTACTAATTCAGCCGGGCCTTAATAACTTACTGAACACACACCATACAGATATAATCATTACACATCATTCATCATGTCCACAACGAAGAGTACTTATTATAATAACAATGCTTGACACCAACATAACAACTGTGTCAATTGATAAATTAACACAAGCAGTACAAAGATAGCATAATAAAGGTTCTACTCTCTATAGACTTATGTAAGGTAGATGCTCCTTCAAATTGGCACTCCTTGATTAGCTTAGCAGCCAATGCACGATGGAACCCCTCTTCTTTCTCTCATAGCCATTGCAGGAAAATCGTTCAAAAGCACTAAGACTCCAAAACCTACATAATGCAAAGTAGCAGAATTAAGAATTAATAATGTTCAACCTACCATTGGTTTAGTTACCAAGCCAAAATTGGACTATATATAGATTCAAAACAACCCCCTACCTGAACAAAGACATGTCCTAACAACAAAATACAACATATGTACCTTTACTGCTCTGCTAATGACTCCATGAATAAGGGAACATAAGGAAGATAGTGAGGTCCATTGATACATAGACTCTAGGTAGGTCTAGGATAGTGGATGACCCATGTAGGGAGGACATGAACTTTTCTGTGGTTCATGTCATATGCAAGCAGTGTTCTGTCCTCCCCAACAAGAAAAATCAAATTCCATTTAAGGTGAACTGCAATCACTCTATACTTCACATCACAAACCTCGCAACCAAATTCAATATTGTTCTATCTAAATATCTCCAGTCTGGTCACCATATGCTTCAATGTCCATCTATTACTACCATAGTCTTTAAGGATCCAGATTGAAAGCTGAGTCATAGTGTAAATATTAGTAGTACATAAACCCAACTGACCCAAGACTTCATGGATGGAGATTGCATCACTGCATGGCTTTCGTATTTTTGTCCATGTCTTTCCATCCATTTCAACAACAATGATCTAGGAGAACTCGAGCCAGTATATAAAACCACTAAGAAACACACTTCTCACATATGTGGATACTATAATACCTGTCACCCCATTTAGATTCTTTCAAAATCCAAGCTACACTCTTAGATGAGTAGATGCTCACACCTATGGACTCACCCTCCCTCATATTCCCATATTCAAACACATGGAAGTGCGAGGAGACTATTGAATCAAACCCTAAGCGAGCCTTGCCACAAGAATGAAGGTTATCTAGCAGTAGCAACCATTTGTTAGTCGCTGGATTGCAGACAACATAGCAACACCCAAACCACCAGCAGATGATGAGGCCACTGCAGCAATCTAAGATGATGATAATGTGAATGGGAAAGGGCAAGAAGGACAAGGAGGGGTGGTGTTCACCGGTGATGCTGGCAACAATCTAGGGGTAGCTCCTTTTGATACTCGGGGTCCGAGATGAGGTGGTTCTAGGAGCAACAGACGCATTTGTTCTGCATAAGGAGCAGGTGGTGAGGCATGGTCTGTTAGGATGCCCACTTCCTTCATCTTGTTGGGATCCTCTGCCATCTTGACAAGGATTTGCTGGAGTGGTAGACCCACACTAATCAGATGGAAGCTTGCTTCCTACTTCCATGAGTGAAGAGGGGAATAAAAATCCAAGAAACATGGATAAGGGAAGTGCTGAAAGCATTAACCTTGTGTTTAGATCTTGTAGCACTGAGCTCGAGCAGGGCACGGTAGTGAGCACCACCTTGGCCACTGGTATATCTATGCGGGGCAGTGAGGCATACTGGCACCACTGACTGAGCGGCGGTGATGGGGAATAGTAGCACTGAGGAGGAGGTAGATAGGGTGGGGAAGCGGTCTTTCTAAGCTAAAGTTGTGGCCACGACAATGCAAATTTGAGAGAAACTTCATAAATTTGCGTGGGAGACTTGGGCGGCTTGGAAATTGACGATAGTAGTGCCATCCTAACCATCTAGAAGTGGCAATGAAGTCTTCCAGCGGTGGTGGTTGCGTGTTACAAATATCACCTGACGACGAACGTGACATATGGTTGTGAAATCTAAGGTGCTCAGGGGGCTACCATCACACTACCGGTCGTAGAAGACAGCTTCCTCATCATACAAAATAAACATCAGCAGCAAAGATAAGGAAGATCCCAAAAATACATAAGTTAAGAACATTTCAGATTTCATGTAAATAAAACATACATATTCTATGCTAAAAATTCAGTACATAAAATAAAAACCTACTAGAAGACTAGCTTCAACAGGATGCGGATGACCCTCCATTGGGCCTTCTGCTAGGCCGCAACAACTTGTGAAGACTCCATGATGGCACTTTCTTGCCACTGACAAAAAGGACACACAAAGGTTCCCTCGCCATGACCACAAAAGTTGACGCCTCCATTGGAGAGGTTGAGTAGGATCTCACTCTCCTTCTCTTCAAATTCAGACTCATCTAAATATCAGTTTTTGATCTTAGAGTCACTGTGGCCTGCCATGCTTGTGGAGATAGTTGAAGAAAGAAAGAGAAAGACCAACTGCAAAATTTTGCAAGTTCAGAGTAGAGAAAGCAACACACCATAGCCCCTTCTTATATGAAGCAATGGTGACGATTCGCATGGCAACGTTGACTTCCCTAGGCACATATTTCCCATTGATTCACCTTGCAGTGTACCCAATGCGTCCATTCAATGGTGACCATTCGCTTGGTAGTGTTGAGTTCCTAAGGCGCATATTTCATGTTGCTTGGCTTGGCAGCGTACCCAAAGCATTCAAAAACATTGAAAACGCAACCGCCACAATGGTCATCAATGAGGAGTGCTATTCACACATAAGAAACATCATACCCAACTACGATGTTGTGGGCTACGCCATTGAGATTGCTTCCAATGTCCAAGATCAAGTGGCACAGCACTACGTGGCTGGACGATACTCATTAAATAACCAAGAAACAAGTTTGTCACAATAACTCCTCAATCAATCAAATTAAATTTCACAAGAAAACTCCTCCTCAATCAACATACATCACACCATTGTGCCTCTCTAGCCCTCCTGGCTCACCGCCGTCCACTCGCCGTATCTCAATCCATGTTGGCAAAGCAGCACCCCACATCAGTAACGACACTCCCTATTGAAAGCTCTAGTTTGGTTTTGATGAATTGATGAAACCCTAGGTGCTAACCTACTTGCTCTAGTGATCATGAGAATTGGGAAGCACAATTCCAAGTGGTGGAGCAAATAATGAAGATCATGGTGATGGTGGAGAGGCCATGGTGATCAAGTGCTCGGCTTGGAAAAGAACAAAGAGAAAAACAAAAGGCTCAAGGCAAAGGTGAAACTTGATAGGAGCTTTTGTGTTTTGTTGATCAAAACACCTAGTGGGTATGGTCACATTTAGGATAAGTATTCATACTATTAAGAGGAGTGAAACTCATGTCGAAATGCAGGTTATCAAAGTGCCACTAGATGGTCTAACTCATTGCATATGCATTTACATCTAGTGGAGAGCTAACACCCTTGGAAATATTTGTAAAAATATGCTAACACACGTGCACAAGGTGATACACTTGGTGGGTAACACATTTGAGCAAGGGTGGAGAAGTTGGTGAAGTCGAGGGGTTGTTTTTCCCTTGACCGGATGTTGCACCAGGACTCAGCACCGGTGCATCCGATCAGTGGTGCAGTCAGGCGCTAGCGTTGGTCTTGTGATCGGACACTGGGCGACACATAGGATTAGACTGTGCGAAGCATGCGTCCGGTCATGTGTGATGTATGCTGACGAAAGTAGTTGGGTGAGGCAGTGGTGATCGGACTCACCGGTGCGTATAACATACATGTGACATCGCAAAAAATCCGCTCAGGAACCTTACTGGAAATGACCTGACGCATGGTGGCACGACGTTAGGTGGATCCAGCAGTGCATCTAGTCATAATCTGATGGTGCATGGGATAACATGGATCTGATGCAGGGCTGCCGCATCTAGTCCTAGGATCAGTGCGTCCTGGTCCTCCATTAATTTAAGCGTGAAGTGTCTTCGGCCAGTTGGGATCGGGTGGTGCACGTTCAAAGAAGTGACATGTGGCAGTGATCCCATGACTAGATGCAGGGGGACGTGCATCCAATCAATTTGACTGGTGTGTCTGGTCACCCCGAGTGATTGTGCAGTAAGAGCCCAACAACTCTATTTATGGGGGCTTCTATTTAAGCACTATGACCTAGCTCAAGCTCATATTCTTGGCCATTTGTATTTACATAGCAACATTATGAGCTTAGCCAAAGCCCTCCTACTCATCTCCATCATTGATTCATCATCTTTGTGGGATTGGGAGTGAATCCAAGTGCATTGCTTGAGTGATTGCATCTAGAGGCACTTGGTGATTATGTTTTGCTGTGGGATTTGCTTGTTTCTCTTGGTGGTTGCCTTCCACCTAGATGGCTTGGTGCAGCGAGGATCATCGAGCAAAGGAAGGTGATTATCTCCGGCTCTAATCATGGTGATTATGAGGGGTTCTTGACCTTTCCCTGGTGGAGAGCCAAAGGGTACTCTAGTGAACTACTCATAGCTTGTGGATCCCCATCTTGTGTTGGTTGTGCGGCACCCAATTGAGGGTTAGGCGTGTGATGCCTATTAGCATGTGAACCTCCAAGTGGGTGAATCGCTACAATGAGGATGTAGCTTGCCGACAAGCAAGTGAACCTTATGGATAAATCATTGTGTCATCTTGTCCCAAGGATTTCATTGGTTCTCTTATGATTGATTGTTTGATCATTGCTTGCCACATTGGTATACCTTCACTACCCTCACTTGCATTTACCTTCTCTAGTGTAGCTAAGCTCTTTAGTGTAGTTAGTCTTGAGAGCTAGCTTTCTTGCTTGTGTAGTGCTTAGTGACGCTCTTTAGTTAGTCTTTGAGAGCTCACTAACTTAGTGGTAGTTACATAGCCTCTTATGTGAATTAGAGACTATAGTGACTAGAATTGTGGTAGGTGGCTTGCATTTCTAGTAGGCTAGCTCAAGAATGCTTCACCTCATATTTATCTAACCACCTTGCTTAAGTGTTGTTGTAGAATTTTTATAGGCTATTCACCCCACCTCTAGCCTTTAGTACCTTTCACCTAGTCGAGGTGCAAATTGAGATTGCTGGCCACCTCGTTGGAACCTTAGAGCAGCCCATGGATGACCTCTATAGTCTATGAGCGATGTGCTTGTCCATGCGTGGCATCTGTGGTGACCCCATCGTCGGTCAGCGCATGGCAGTGGATCAGTGTAGATGCGGGGTGAGGTTGTTGAATGACCTCATCAACTACTTTCGCCCTCCTTGGTAGGCTGACCCAAGCTGACAACTCAAATGACCTTGCTTAAGTGTTGCTTGCTCACCAGGATACAAACCGTATTCATGGAAAAACCACATCCCCCAACCATGCCTCAACTATCTCACCTATGTCATCGATGGTAGGCACAATGTGGCGCCTTATCTAGGTCGCCATATTCCTCTATATGCATAATGGTGATACCAGCGATGACAACACTGTAAGGCAGGTACATAAGATGGGTTGAGGGCAAGGAAGAATCACGGACAGTGGTGGCTATTGGCAGTGGTAGACCAACGAGTAGGCGACTGAGCAACAAAGGGTGTCAACTGTGCCATGAGGAGGCCACGAAAATGATCCACAAAATGATGTGGAGGCACAACAAGTGGCTGTCTCCACAACTGGCACATGTACATGCAATGTTCACTTAAATGGCCTAAACGACCAATTAAACAACCACTAAACGATAAACGGTGGTAAACTATTTTGTTTAGGGGGTAAACAGAAATTAAACGATTAATCGTTTAAACGGTCAAAAATGGGAAAACGGTCTAAATAGCCTAAATGGAACGGAGATAACCAATATTAAATGGGCTAAATAGCTGTTTAAACGGCTGTTTAGGCGAACACGAGGTAAATCTAGTTTAGTTTTGTATGGATAAATTTGTATACTTAAGTTTATTATATTTATAAATGTGTACACTTGATATGTTAGATGCATAAATATCTATATTTAGTTCTTTTCACATGCATAGATATATATACATACCAAAATAATTGATTTTTACTCGGATAAATATGTATAAATGCTAGAATACTTGATTTTTTACATGCACATATATAATTATATGTTTTTTAATGTTCAAAACCGTTTAGACCAGTTTAACTTTGTTTAAACACCGTGTAAACAACCTAAACGCTAAATGGAGGGTGACCTTGTAAAGACCGTTTACCTGTTTTGGAAAACATTGGGTACATGGCGATCTTCCATGCGCAGGCAGTGACTGCGGTGTTCCAAAAGGATGGGAAGAAAGAACTCTATTTTGCAGCGAGGACTATAGGCTTCGCCGTGAAATTCTTTTGCTCGAAAAGGCAATTGGAATAGCAAACTAATTCACTCTTTACATGCGAGAGTGAATTATTAGTTAGGTTTTGATTTTTTGTATAAGTGTTCTACTGTAGTATTCTTTAATATAAGTGTTCTACTACAATATTATGTAATTCAATATATAAGTGTTCTACTATGAATTAGTTAGCAAACTACTCTGTAGTTCAATATAGGTGTTCTACTACATTACTCTTCGTGTTACTAATGCTAAATGTGACATTCTGCCCAGTTTGGAATTTGGCCCATAGTGGCCCATGTGCATGCTAATTTGATATTATGGAGAGTTTAGTCCCACCTTGGTTGTTAAAGGTAGGATAGACCAACATATAAGGATTCTAGAGTCCATCCCACCATCCTCGGGTTAATCCTTTTGCGTGAAGTGTAACAACCCGAGTTTGTTGCAGCCTAGGCAACTATTTTGACTTATCAAAAGGAGTCAGTCACCAACCATCAGTGAAGACTTGCACCGTGAAATGCAACACTTGACATCAAGAACTTTGATTCAATGACTTAGTCAATTCAATTCAGCAAAGACAGGGAATACTAGACCATCCGCCAGTACACTGGACCATCCGATAAGAGTCAGGACAGAACAGAGCTAAGTGGAAATTAAGCTATTTCTTATTTATGGACTTGGACCCACATGTCAGCATGAGTTGAGATACTTCACCAGCTAAAGGAGCACCCTCTCACCTATCCACTCATTTGCAAACACCCTCTCTACCTCTCAAGAACAAGGAAGAACCATAGAACTAGAGAGAGAAAGAAATGAAGAGAAGATTGAAGGAGGAAAATGTAACACCCTCGGTGTTACACCCTAAATTATTTACTAAAACATGTCATGAGCATCATGTTTATATGTTAATGCATGTGATAAAATATGTAGATAAATTTCTTATAACTTAAAATGACTATTAAAAATGTTAAACGAAAGTTGATTCAATAGTTAAGGTATATCAATTAGGGTTTAAAACCAATTTTAATTAAGCAAAAATACTATAGAACATGTATGTGATACTTAAATAAAGTTTGAAGTACAAACTTTATAGATGACTAGTGAAATACTTGCTGTCAAAAAATGATATTACTAGCTAATATTTCCACTAGCTTAGAAATCACAAATTGAAATCAAATTTGGCTCAAAACTTAAAAAAATTTCCAAGTCTGTCAATAGCTAGACATTGCTATGTTTAGCAAATTATTTTGAGAGATTGGATTAAGGGGTGGTGTAGTGTTATAGCTCGATTTGGTAGTCTCATATGTTATCTTCAGCATGGTGAAGATGGTTTGGCTCCTGAAGCAACTATTTAGTCATTTTGGGTGCTTTAAAATTCAAGCACGACACGGACTCGGGATGGTTGGCACCGTGCGTGTGGTCACCACGTGGCCACCCTGCGCTGCACACATGGTCGTGTCCTGTGTGGCTGCACACATGGTCGCATCCCGTGTGGTCACCCTATGCTTCCATGCTGGGTCAGTCGGGCCGCCTGGGTTTGGCCGAGGCTAGCCATAGTGAGCCGCTGGCCCCGCGCTCTGCTACCCAGCCTCGCGCTGCCGCCATTGGTGCCGCCATGGCCGCGCTACGCTGCCGTCGCATCCACCCACTATGGCCTCACCGCATTGTCGACCAGCCTTGCACCGCGATGCTGCCACTATCATTGCATCATCATCGCATCCGCCCCTATCTGCTATACTCTCTATGCTGCTGCTAGCCCAGTTCAAGGCTGCCACTACCTGCATGCACATGGTCGAGCTCAGCCACTGCCTTGTCATTTAAGACACTGCGGCTATGTGGGCCACACTGATTGGAAATGCACGTGCCTATCTACTAGCGCCTATGCATGGGTCTCCATGTGCTCGCCGACCGCATCCCACTAATGCGAGGACGAGCTAAGCCCACCTTGCCACGCCCCTGTCTCTCTCTTTCTCTCTTTCTTCCTCCGCCATCGCTGCCAAGCCGCTCCATCAATTGCCCTGTGAACGATCACCTCCAATCAATTCGTTGCATCCATGGCTGCACCATCATGTCCTCTCGTTGCCCAACACCACCCAACTTTGAAGCGAGCATGACCGAGCTCCAATTTTGGAGTTTCCCCGCCGCCGTGCTAAAAAAGGCCACATCTGGCCACGGGTGTGGGCAGCTCTCTCATCGTCCCTCCTAAGCCAATTCACCTACACCACTAGCAGTCACCTTGACTCCCTCTCCACCTTGCGTACCTTAGTCAAACCACTACCACCTCCCATTCATCGCTGACATGATTGTGGCACCACGGTGCATCACCGCATGGCTCAACCGCACGTGGCAAGCCTTCCTCCATCATCTTCTGCCCCAACTGTCACCTTGGCCTAGTCCATGGTAGCCTCCTAATGCTCACGCGCTAACCTATTAGGTCTGTAGTTGTCCTAGCTCACTAGAACAGTGGCACCGCCATCATGGATGGCCACACGCCGCTGCAGCCTTCCCTAGCTAGTCGTGTCTCCCTACACCGCCACTTAGCATAGTCGCTCAAGTCTAAGATGGTGATCGACCCGTTAGGCGGGCCTACGCAGGTCCCAAGTGGCCACGCGTAGGCGCTCAGTAGCCGCCGCTCGCCGTGCCATGCCAGTCAGTGTACTGAGTCGCTGGGGTTGCATGTGGGTGAATTAGGGTAAGGCCAGGGGGGTTAAGTGAGAAATTCTGACAGAGGGGAAAATAGTGTTAGTACTTAGTTGTAATATGGGAGAAGTGTGAGGTCTATTTTGCAAAAACACTGACGTGCAGTGGGGTTCCTCGCCATGGGCCGCCTCGCGTGCGTGGGCTGGTGTCGTGTGGATCGCGCATGTGGGCCGCCTAGGGAGAATTCGATTTTCTTGTTCATAAGGAATTAGAGATATTTTCTAATTTAATTTTTGAGCTGATCTTTGATAAATCATATAAAATCATGTAGATGTCCAAAAATTGTGAAACAAATTTTGTTAGGTTCCTAAAATTATGCTCTATCTGTTAGTGTATTTAGTTCATATATGTACATGTTGATACCAGGAGCTATTAAATCATTTGAGAGTGCTCAATATTATTAAGTTAATTATTGTAGGAATTTTTGTGGTAAATTGGTGATAGCTATAGTCTTGAAATTTTTATGGTAGCTTCATGGTATTATTATGTGCTCACTATAATTTTTGTAGCTTTAGAATAGACTAATCATTAGGGTAGTTAAATGCTCTTTGTTTTAAATATTCATTAAATCATTAGTAGGAATAAAGATATATCCTTCAATTTTAAAGCTAAGTGTTTGTTAGTTGAACCCAACACTTTGCTTGATAAAAATGATAGTTCGCTTAGTATCATAGTAATTAGAGCTATCTTAGTAGCTTAGTATGCGTATATGCTTAGTGTTGCATCATCATCGCATGCATGTAGAGAACGAGTTGGTGGAGATCATGACCATCGGTGATCACGAGTTCGAGGAGATCATCGAGGAGTACGAGGAGGAGATTCTCATGCAGGAGGAGATCCTAGAGCCGCCACTGACTGACTCAGCTGACACCATGCCTGCCCTAAAGCAAGCCCCGGTGCATAACCCCTTATTTTTGTATAATCATTGTTTATATATGTCATGGGCATTTACATCACAAGAATTTTATGAAAACCATATGCATAGATATAACTGTCCTATGAAGTCCTACTCGTACAGGTTCAAGTAGCTGCTATGCTTAGGTTTTCGATAGCGTGAGTAACCTGCCGTTACTCACAATAGGTGATTATTATTACTCTCATAATGAAATAATGAAAGGAGAAATGGAGATAGGGCAGGGATATGGTATGGGTATTGGTGGGTGTAATAGGTTGTGTCCCATAGCCAACGAGGCTTAGCTTGGTTATACTATTTTCTCTATCCATGTCGATTAAGGACCGTCCATTGCTGTGGATGGTAGTCAGGTTGCAGACTTATTATCCTAAGCACATACATGCTTATGGGAGCAGGAATGCTCGTTAAGCTCTTGTCGTGGGTTTTGGCTCTTTCTGGACCGATTAATTAGAGGCAGGGAAAGGTGGAGGTCTAAGCACCATACTAAGACTGGGTCTCAAGTGTGGGGGCTTGGAGACCAAGTTTGGACGAGGACCTAGACCCTATGATAGGAGTGGATTGGGTTGGTCTTGTTTGTGCCTAGGGTACAAATGGGGCGTGCATTTTGGGATACCCGGCTGGGATACATTGGTTCATGAATCACAGTTTCCTGTGAGATGGTACGACTTGGCTATGGTCTCGCACCATAGTAAGAACTAGAAGATGAAAGATAGTAAAATGGTTCTGATGGTTCAACCCTTGCTTGAAAGTAGAATAGGTGCTTACCTAGAATGGTTAGCTAAAGAAGTAATCATGACTGCTAATAAAACTTGACCGTAAGGATGAACTATTAGTAATGCTTTTCGCAAACAAAAAGAAAACAACAAACCCATTTTGCCTTTCATACTCCATAGAGTCGGAAAACTATTCCCACTAGTCGGGTAAGTCTTGCAAGTACATTGTGTACTCAAGGTTTATTTTACCCCTGTTGCAGGTGCAGCTTGAGGAGTAGCTCTTGTGTGGAGGATTCTTCTAGTGGGCATAGATGGATCCTTGTATCATTTCCACTAGATGCTTATTTTCATTCCACTGTTTAATTATCGCACTCTAAACTCTGATATTGTAATAAATAATTTCTAAGAACTCTTGTTGTATGAAATGGACTAAGTATTGTAAGCTCTTACTTATTATTGGATTCTAGATGTAAAACATGGATTGTTTTGAGTTCTCTCTTGGGGTGTGCTCGACGGAACTATCTGATGTAGCTCCCTTTTGAGGTGCTTAGTGTCTAGTGGAAGACAAGCACCTCTAGAAGCATGTTATTTTGGGCAGTTCTGCCACAGGTGGTATCAGAGCCAATAATGAGTCTATGAGTTTAAAAATTCTTTTCAAAACCTAAAATTTGACCTAACAAAAACTTTGCAAAAAGTAGGATGCGATAAATTATTTAAATAAGTATATGCCCTAGTAATATGGTATATCTAGGATAGTGGCACTGGTTTTATCTAATCAATCTTCTATAGGTACACTGACTTACACTACGTAAGAGTCATTTAGTGTACGGAAAGTGAGTGTGCGCTGTGCCAAAAATTATTTATGAATGCCGCTATATTCCGGCCTAAGCGAACGAATAGGTTGATCCATGCATCATGAAAAGAGAATCTTGTTTAAACTAAACTCCCCCACACATATAATTTTTGGATAGTAAATTGATAGGATAATAAATAAAGAGAAATGTTTTAGCTCTTAAGGAAAAGATCTTGCTAGTAACCATTTATCAGGCCTTATCATCTCTCTAGTCATTTGTTTCTAAATATGGAGGCTTTGTCCCTAATGGTGGGTTCTTATCTGTTTACAGATGAACCTGAGGTCTGGTCACGGGGGTACCAGTGCTGGGACAGGCTATGGTCTTGATGAAGACTAGGGCAAAAATGGTCGTGGCAATGATCATGGCAATGCCAATGGGGAGAGCCATGAGGCCCCATTCCTTGGTCCTCCTCCTCCTCCACCACCACCGCCTTTGATGACCCATGCCGAGATGATGGCTAAGATGTTGGCTGCTTGTTGTGAGTCAGCCCGTGCCCTAGAGATGCTGGCACAGGCTATTAGTGGCTTCGCCCGTGGAGGCCCTGGTGGCAATGATAGGAACGGGGGTGGTGCCCACGGTCCTGAGAGGCCCTATTCCTATCAGGACTTTTTCGGGGACACACCCCACCTATGTTCACACTGACTGCTGAGCCTCTAGACATGGAGCATTGGCTTCGTATTCTAGAGTAGAAGTTTCAGTTGCTCAATGTGACTGACGAGCAGAAGGTGCGCTTTGCCGCACAGCAGCTTCTAGGATCTGCCAAAGCTTGGTGGGACACTTTCAATGCCATGCAGCTTGTGGACCACCATGTGACTTGGCGAGAGTTTATCACTGCTTTCCGTCAGCACTACATTCCTGCTAGTTTGCTGAATAGGAAGCTGTCAGAGTTTCTAGAGCTGAAGCAAGGAAACATGACTGTGATAGAGTATGTGAACAAGTTCAACCATCTTGCACAGTATGCTAGGACTCATGTGGATACTGATGAGAAGAAGATGGACTATTTAAATCACGGTCTCTCTTGCATCTTGCAAGAGAAGCTATATACAGGGGGCTATCAGACCTTTGGTGCTTTGATGAATGATGTCATTGCTAAGGAGGGACTTCAGCATGAGTCTCAAGCTAAATGGAAGTGCAAGAGGGTGTTAATGGGGATGAGGATCCCAATCTTCCATCAGGTGATGGTAACTATCGTTGTGGCGGAGAATGACACACCGATCCGGCTTCAGATCGAAAGATCGAACCCTGCAATCTTAGCACCACAGCTCCTCTAGTTATCAACCAAGTCACGGACTAGGTTGACCTCGCCAAGAAGGCTAATCCCTACCTGCGCAACGAAGAACTCAAGCAAGAAAAAGAAAGAACGCAACCAAATTGCAGATGAAAGATTAATCTCACGAGTTGGGGTCTCACAAACCGAAGAACGGCGAAACTGTTTCTTGACAGAATAATGTAAGCAAAACCCAAAACCTAATGACGGCGGCGGCATATGATTATAAAGGTCTTAGGGTCATCGCCTACCCTGGATGCATCCCCTAATGGGCCCAAACACGATACACGGTCCAACGGACCAAAAGTAGGTGTCGCAGCACCCTGGTAGATTCTGGAGGCTGACTTGTTTTGACTATTTCCATTGATTCTGAAGAGGTTTTGACGTGAAACCACTTGGATTGGCTTCCTTATCAAATTATCTTTCCATCCATATGTGGATCATCAAAAACGGAGTTCGGATGCGTCCTGGGCGTCCGTTTTATTGCAGACTGGTCCTGACGGCCGAGGCAGACTCGAACTCGGATTGGACTGGGCCTCTGGCTTGGCTTGGACGTCCTTGCTGGCCTCCTAAGGTGGTGGCCAAGGAGGAGGACGTCCAAGGGCTTTCTTGGTGGGTTCTCCAAGTCCTTGGGGTGTGCTCCCACTTGGGCCAGGGTCCCAAGGATGAATAATAAGCCCATAACGACAGTGTAGCTCCTAGCAGAAATAGCGATAGAATATATTGGTGATTTGGAGGCCTTGCCGACGTGATATTGAAATGGGACCAGATCTATTTGAAATCTTATCAAACAATCTTTCCATCAAGTGCTCATTGACCTCGATCGCACTCTGGATGGATGAGTTATGGCCTTCCCAATGAGACACTGTCGGGCTGCCGACGAACCAAAAGTTCAACTTTGATGAACTTCCATTATGAAACACATTTGAACCTATAATCAAATAGTGACATGTACATGTGGAACCAAGTGAATTATAAGCAAAGCCACTATGCAAATGTAGGAATGAGCGCACCTTATAATCATTGCTCGTATCCAAAGGTGCCATGTCCTCATCATCATCCCCTTCTTGACAATAAACCGTCCTCGGTTTGGGATTAGCTGAAGGAAACGTTGTTGGTAGTAGCCAACGTTGCTCCCCTTCTTGAAATTTAACATGTTTCTTTATAACAAAACTAGGGGAACTTGACATGACAAGATTATAGCAATTGCAATCCTTTGGTTGATCATACTTTTGCACAATATAAGGAGATTTTAGATTTGAACAAATATAGACACGATGCACCATATACTCTCCTTTACAATTATATTTTCCAATAAAATGATATGTATGTCTAGAGAACCATGGCAAATTAGCATATGCATAAAGTTTCTCCTCTAAAGAACTAAGATTACACGAAACATCAAATTCAATGTAACCCAAAGTATTTAAAGAAGACAACAATTTCAGCTCATCAACTTCACTAGCATTATGAATAACAAGTCTATTTTCAGCACAAGTGCTCATTTTCAGCACACATATAGCGTGATCATTCTTCAATGATTGCATGGGTATAACATAAATATCATCATGCAAGTCATCTTCATCATAAGAAACATCAAGCAAATCATCTTGTGACAAAGGTAAATCAAGCGAATGCTCTACTAAAATTTGCTCTATCATAGCATGATTGGTGAAAAAATTCAGCACATCAAGAGAACTCTCACCTTCTGTGAGTTTAGCATCATGGGCATTACCTTTGCTCTCATGTTCAGCAGGGGTAATAATTGATGGTTCTGAATTTTCACATGAGGCTATGAGCTTCTCATTTTCTGTCACGTCATCCTTGCTCTTTTCTACATTGTCCTACAAAAGGTTAGGCATAGTAGGAGGAATAACAACAGACTCTTCCTCTAAATGGTGCACCTCATCATATGAAGTCAAAACAGGAGGTGGATTAACAAAGGTTTCTCGCATAAGAAGTTTCATATCATTCCAAGTTTGAGGCTTATCAGAAGGATCTAAAGACTCCCACCAAGATAAAGCAGAATGTCACAAAACACTAGCTGCATTTTTTACCTTCCTCCTTGGACACATAAAGCGAGTAGCAAATATGTTGTCGATGGCAATTTCCCACTTCATGTACTCATCAGCACCTATACCATCATAAGTCGGTGGATACGAACAACCTGTCATTGTTAGAAGATAGCAAAAAACAATACAAAAATATTATCACTATCAAATGACTACGTGGTTGCAGTGGTATCACTTTTGACAGCAAGTGGAAGTGTCTTACCAAGCTCTTACAAAGTTCTTACCAATGCAAGCAGTGGGTGGTACAACCGGCGGCTGGTTCGTTATACCTATGAGGTAGTGGTACCAAGATTGCAAGGACCTTTTTTCTGTACTGATTTGAAGTATATATGTGGAGCTTGGGAGGCACAAAAAAAACAAATATATATGTGGCACACAAGTCAGTGATAGATAGCAATATTGAATAAAAGTCCAGAGCACTTGTCCTAGTTGCTAGCCTATACGTGTTTCTATCACCAGTTGTGATAAACAAGAGAGGAAACAAGGATGAAAGGAAACAAGTATTAAAGGTAGCAACAGATATGAACAAGGCAAAAGGTACCACAAACAATAGAGCTATTGAGTGTTCCTTATGTGCTCCTTTTCGATATCTTCTATTCTGTTTTACTATTTTTTTTCTTTTATTTTTTTTGTCCAATCTTTTTTTTCTTGATTTTGCTCTTTTGATATTTTTTTCTCAGCAAGGAGAACACAAGAATAAACCACAAAAAATTTGAGCTCAATTGAATAAAAGATGTGGCCTATAGAAAATTAGGACTGTGCTCTAAAAAGCATACCAAAACTTGTAGGCTCAGAAACTCAATTTTCCTAATTGAATTTCACAAATCTAATTTTTGCAAACCTAGCTATGCTAGGATGAAATAGATCTAAAATTTTCTGGTGTTCTCCGTAGATATAAAATTTGTCCCGTTTCGAGTTCGGATGTAAAAGTTATGACTGTTTTAAGGAAGCTGCTCGAATCAGGGATTTAGTGGACACAAGATGCAAACCGATGGTGATACAAAATAGCGGTGGGTGGAGGTATCAACACAAACTAGAAAAGAACACAATCTAAACTAGCAACAAGACTTTGACCTAGGACACAAACTCAACAAAGCGGACTCTGAAACTGAATCATGCAAAGGCTATGGCGCGGATGGTTATAGGATAGGAAACAAATATGGCATTGGACTATGGGATAAAGCAAAAACACTCGAACTAAGGGTAAGATGCGAACTTGATGGTATACCTGAAGCTCTGATTACCACTTAATGGGGACGGGGATCCCAATCTTCCGTCAGGTGATGGTAACTATCGTTGTGGCGGAGAATGACACACCGATCCGGCTTCAGATCGAAAGATCGAACCCTGCAATCTTAGCACCACAGCTCCTCTGGTTATCAACCAAGTCACGGACCAAGTTGACCTCGCCAAGAAGGCTAATCCCTGCCTGCGCAACAAAGAACTCAAGCAAGAACAAGAAAGAACGCAACCAAATTACAGATGAAAGATTAATCTCACGAGTTAGGATCTTACAAACCGAAGAACGGCGAAACTGTTTCTTAACAGAATAATCTAAGCAAAACCCAAAACCTAATGATGGCAGCGGTGTATGATTATAAAGGTCTTAGGGTCGTCGCCTACCCTGGACATGCCCCCTAATGGGCCCAAACACGATACACGGTCCAACGGACCAAAAGTAGGTGTCGCAGCACCCTGGCAGATTCTGGACACTGACTTGTTTCGACTATTTCCATTGATTCCAAAGAGGTTTTGACGTGAAACCACTTGGATTGGCTTCCTTATCAAATTATTTTTCCATCCATATGTGGATCATCGAAAACGGAGTTCGGATGCGTCCTAGGCGTCCGTTTTATTGCAGACTGGTCCTGACGGCCGAGGCAGACTCGAACTCGGATTGGACTGGGCCTCTGGCTTGGCTTGGACGTCCTTGCTGGCCTCCTAAGGTGGTGGCCAAGGAGGAGGACGTCCAAGGGCTTTCTTGGTGGGTTCTCCAAGTCCTTGGGGTGTGCTCCCACTTGGGCCAGGGTCCCAATGGATGAATAACAAGCCCATAACGACAGTGTAGCTCCTAACAGAAATAGCGATAGAATATATTGGTGATTTGGAGGCCTTGCCGATGTGATATTGAGATGGGACCAGATCTATTTGAAATCTTATCAAACAAGCTTTCCATCAAGTGCTCATGGACCTCGATCGCACTCTGGATGGATGAGTTATGGCCTTCCCAATGAGACACTGTCGGGCTGCCGACGAACCAAAAGTTCAACTTTGATGAACTTCCATTATGAAACACATTTGAACCTACAATCAAATAGTGACATGTACATGTGGAACCAAGTGAATTATAAGCAAAGCCACTATGCAAATGTAGGAACGAGCGCACCTTATAATCATTGCTCGTATCCGAAGGTGCCATGTCCTCATCATCCTCCCCTTCTTGACAATAAACCGTCCTCGGTTTGGGATTAGCTGAAGGAAACGTTGTTGGTAGTAGCCAACGTTGCTCCCCTTCTTGAAATTTAACATGTTTCTTTATAACAAAACTAGGGGAACTTGACATGACAAGATTATAGCAATTGCAATCCTTTGGTTGATCATACTTTTGCACAATATAAGGAGATTTTAGATTTGAACAAATATAGACACGATGCACCATATACTCTCCTTTACAATTATATTTTCCAATAAAATGATATGTATGTCTAGAGAACCATGGCAAATTAGCATATGCATAAAGTTTCTCCTCTAAAGAACTAAGATTACACGGAACATCAAATTCAATGTAACCCAAAGTATTTAAAGAAGACAACAATTTCAGCTCATCAACTTCACTAGCATTATGAATAACAAGTCTATTTTCAGCACAAGTGCTCATTTTCAGCACACATATAGCGTGATCATTCTTCAATGATTGCATGGGTATAACATAAATATCATCATGCAAGTCATCTTCGTCATAAGAAACATCAAGCAAATCATCTTGTGACAAAGGTAAATCAAGCGAATGCTCTACTAAAATTTGCTCTATCATAGCATGATTGGTGAAAAAATTCAGCACATCAAGAGAACTCTCACCTTCTATGAGTTTAGCATCATGGGCATTACCTTTGCTCTCATGTTCAGCAGGAGTAATAATTGATGGTTCTAAATTTTCACATGAGGCTATGAGCTTCTCATTTTCTGTCATGTCATCCTTGCTCTTTTCTACATTGTCCTACAAAAGGTTAGGCATAGTAGGAGGAATAACAACAGACTCTTCCTCTAAATGGTGCACCTCATCATATGAAGTCAAAACAGGAGGTGGATTAACAAAGGTTTCTCGCATAAGAAGTTTCATATCATTCTAAGTTTGAGGCTTATCAGAAGGATCTAAAGACTCCCACCAAGATAAAGCAGAATGTCACAAAACACTAGCTGCATTTTTACCTTCCTCCTTGAACACATAAAGCGAGTAGCAAATATGTTGTCGATGGCAATTTCCCACTCCATGTACTCATCAGCACCTATACCATCATAAGTCGGTGGATACGAACTACCTGTCATTGTTAGAAGATAGCAAAAAACAATACAAAAATATTATCACTATCAAATGACTACGTGGTTGCAGTGGTATCACTTTTGACAGTAAGTGGAAGCGTCTTACCAAGCTCTTACAAAGTTCTTACCAATGCAAGCAGTGGGTGGTACAACCGGCGGCTGGTTCATGATACCTATGAGGTAGTGGTACCGAGATTGCAAGGACCTTTTTTCTGTACTGATCTAAAGTATATATGTGGAGCTTGGGAGGCACAAAAAAACAAATATATATGTGGCACACAAGTCAGTGACAGACAGCAATATTGAATAAATGTCCAGAGCACTTGTCCTAGTTGCTGGCCTATACGTGTTCCTATCACCAGTTGTGATAAACAAGAGAGGAAACAAGGATGAAAGGAAACAAGTATTAAAGGTAGCAACGGATATGAACAAGGCAAAAGGTACCACAAACAATAGAGCTATTGAGTGTTCCTTATGTGCTCCTTTTCGATATCTTCTATTCTATTTTACTATTTTTTTTTCTTTTATTTTTTTTGTCCAATCTTTTTTTTTCTTGCTTTTGCTCTTTTGATATTTTTTTCTCAGCAAGGAGAACACAAGAATAAACCACAAAAAATTTGAGCTCAATTGAATAAAAGATGTGGCCTATAGAAAATTAGGACTGTGCTCTAAAAAGCATACCAAAACTTGTAGGCTCAGAAACTCAATTTTCCTAATTGAATTTCACAAATCTAATTTTTGCAAACCTAGCAACGCTGGGATGAAATAGATCTAAAATTTTCTGGTGTTCTCCGTAGATATAAAATTTGTCCCGTTTCGAGTTCGGATGCAAAAGTTATGACTGTTTTTAAGGAAGCTGCTCGAATCAGGGATTTAGTGGACACAAGATGCAAACCGATGGTGATACGAAATAGCGGTGGGTGGAGGTATCAACACAAACTAGAAAAGAACTACAATCTAAACTAGCAACAAGACTTTGACCTAGGACACAAACTCAACAAAGCGGACTCTGAAACTGAATCATGCAAAGGCTATGGCGTGGATGGTTATAGGATAGGAAACAATATGGCATTGGACTATGGGATAAAGCAAAAACACTCGAAACTAAGGGTAAGATGCGAACTTGATGGTATACCTAAGCTCTGATTACCACTTAATGAGGACGGGGATCCCGATCTTCCGTAGGTGATGGTAACTATCGTTGTGGCGGAGAATGACACACCGATCCGGCTTCAGATCGAAAGATCGAACCCTGCAATCTTAGCACCACAGCTCCTCTGGTTATCAACCAAGTCACAGACCAGGTTGACCTCGCCAAGAAGGCTAATCCCTGCTTGCGCAATGAAGAACTCAAGCAAGAACAAGAAAGAACGCAACCAAATTGCAGATGAAAGATTAATCTCACGAGTTAGGGTCTCACAAACCGAAGAACGGCGAAACTGTTTCTTAACAGAATAATCTAAGCAAAACCCAAAACCTAATGACAGTGGCGGCGTATGATTATAAAGGTCTTAGGGTCGTCGCCTACCCTGGACGTGCCCCCTAATGGGCCCAAACATGATACACGGTCCAACGGACCAAAAGTAGGTGTCGTAGCACCCTGGCAGATTCTGGACACTGACTTGTTTTGACTATTTCCATTGATTCCAAAGAGGTTTTGACGTGAAACCACTTGGATTGGCTTCCTTATCAAATTATTTTTCCATCCATATGTGGATCATCGAAAACAGAGTTCGAATACATCCTAGGCGTCCGTTTTATTGCAGACTGGTCCTGATGGCCGAGGCAGACTCGAACTCGGATTGGACTGGGCCTCTGGCTTAGCTTGGACATCCTTGCTGGCCTCCTAAGGTGGTGGCCAAGGAGGAGGACGTCCAAGGGCTTTCTTGGTGGGTTCTCCAAGTCCTTGGGGTGTGCTCCCACTTGGGCCAGGGTCCCAAGGATGAATAACAAGCCCATAATAACAGTGTAGCTTCCAGCAGAAACAGCGACAGAATATATTGGTGATTTGGAGGCCTTGCCAACATGATATTGAGATGGGACCAGATCTATTTGAAAGATTATCAAACAAGCTTTCCATCAAGTGCTCATTGACCTAGATTGCACTCCGGATGGATGAGTTATGGCCTTCCCAATGAGACACTGTCGGGCTGCCGACGAACCAAAAGTTCAACTTTGATGAACTTCCATTATGAAACACATTTAACCTACAATCAAATAGTGACATGTACATGTGGAACCAAGTGAATTATAAGCAAAGCCACTATGCAAATGTAGGAACGAGCGCACCTTATAATCATTGCTTGTATCTGAAGGTGCCATGTCCTCATCAGGTGTCACTAGGTCTTCTAGTCACTCTCCAGGTGGATAGTCATCTCGCCTGATTCAATAGACTCACTAGGCATCTTCCACTCAGTACCATGCACCTACTCAACAGGTGCAACATCTTTAGGGATGGCAAGTTCTGCCTCGTCAGGGATAGGGGAACAAGCCAGGTGCTTATTTCAAGTGTGGCAAGGAAGGACACTATGCTCGTGAGTGCCCCCAGAACCAGCTTACTCGGTCTTCTTAGCCTTCAGCCAACTCTCATTTGGTCAAGAGGACTATCATCAGGGAAAAGGTGCCCGTGAGTCACTTGGGACAGGTTAACTACATTGAGGCTGAGGAGATCCTGCAGGGAGAGCCCGTGATGGCTGGTATGTTCACCATTGATTCCCACCCAGCATATGTATTATTTGATTCTAGTGCATCACATTCATTTATGAGTATAGGGTTTGCATAAAGGCACAATATATCTACTATGGCTATTCCTATTGCCTATAGAATCAGAGCTCTAGATGTGTAGTTGTGCGTTAAAACTCGAACGAACGTAGTGAGGCTAGTGCTAGCAACTCACTCTTATTGTCTCCAGTTCTTGTTATTGCCTGAGCAAGGCATAGATGCAATTCTGGGAATGAACTAGTTGAGAAGTTATGGGGTAGTCCTGAATCTTAGGTAGAGAATCATTGAATAGAAGCTTCCTTCTTTGAAGGATAGAATGTCTCACCTTATGCCTTTAGTCTCTACCTTGCTAGTTGTTGCTCATACTAAAGCCTCTCCTGATCTTGCCTCTATTCTTGTGGTCTGTGAGTTTCTAGATGTCTTTCCTGAAGATCTACCTGGGTTACCACTAGATAGAGATGTGGAGTTTTCCATTGAGTTAGAACCTGGTACTACTCCTATCTCATGGCATCCTTATCGCATGGCTCCAAAGGAACTATCTAAGATGAAGAAATGGTTGGAAGAAATGTTGGAGAAGGGGTTTATTCGTCCAAGTTCTTCACCATGGGGTTGTGAAAAAGAAGGACAATATTCTTTGGATGTGTGTGGATTATCACCCTCTTAATGCGGTAACCATTAAGAACAAGTATTCTTTACCTCGTATTGATACTTTGTTCGATCAGTTGGCTGGTGTCAAAGTGTTTTGAAAGATTGATCTTTGTTCTAGGTATCACCAAATTAAGATCCGGCCACAAGATATACCAAAGACAACTTTCTCTAGGTATGGCCTTTATGAATACCTAGTCATGTCTTTGGGTCTCACCAATGCTCTAGCATTCTTCATGTACCTTATGAACTCAGTCTTTATGCCAGAGTTGGATAAGTTTGTAGTGGTGTTCATTGATGATATTTTGATGTACTCCAAGAACAATGAAGAGCATGGACAACATCTTCGGATAGTAATGGCTTGGTTAAGGGAACACAAGTTGTATGCCAAATTTAGCAAGTGTAAGTTTTGGTTGGATCGAGTGCAGTTTTTGGGACATGTCCTGACACCTAAAGGCATCTCTATGGATCCTGGCAAGGTGCAGGATGTGTTAAATTGGAAATCTCCAAAGTTAGTGCATCAGATTCATCAGTTCCTTAGTCTTGCTGGTTATTATCAATGCTTCATCCCTGATTTTTCCAAAATAGCCCAACCAATGACCAAATTGCTCTAGAAGGATATCAAGTTTGTATGTAGTATGGCTTGTGAAGAAGCTTTCCAAGCCCTGAAGAAGTTTCTTATCTCTGCTCTTGTGAAGAAGCTTTCCAAGCCCTGAAGAAGTCCTGCTTGTGAAGAAGCTTTCCAAAGCAATCAAGCAAGTTCAAGAAAGAGTAGAGACCACCTCATCCTCTAGTGAGAGTGAACATGATGCTGACAAATATGAGAAAGTGGATGATGTTGCTCTCTTTATGAGGAGGTTTCACAAAGGGTTGATGAAGCAAGGGTACAAGGTAGTAAAGAGGAAGTTTCCAAACAAGAAGAAGAGGACATGCTACAATTGTGGAAGCACCGATCACTTCATTGCCAAGTGCCCACATGAGATCAAGGAGAACAAGTATAAGAAAGAGAAGAAGGAGGACAAGGCCGACTAGAGAAAGAGCAAGAAAAACATGGGAGAAGCTCACATTGGGCATGAATGGGATTCATCTATTGAAATCTCAAGTGAAGAAGAAGAGAAAGTTGCAACCATTGCTATCCATGAGCCATCTTCTTCACCAAGACTCTTCACCAACATGTCCGATGATAACTACTACTCCCCTCACATTTGTCTTACGGTAAAGTGTGAGAAGGTAAAATCTAAATCCAAGGCCAAAGCTCCTCCACCTCCACCTCCTAGTGATATCTCTAGTAGTGATATTAGTGATAGCTCTAGTGATGATGAATCTAGTGATGAAGAAATCAATAAATTAACTAAGAACTTAGATGGAAAGATCAAACTATTCATCACTAAACTAATGGAGGACTTAGAGAGTGTCCAAGCCGAGCTAGAATCTAGAGAGGAAACTCTTATCCAACAAGAGGATCTCTACATTGCTAGCAAGGAAGCTCTTGCATTAGAGAGAAGTGAGGTGGAATCCTTGTGCAAGACCTTGGCCAAAGAACAAGGGTATCATGCTATCACAAAGGAAGAAAATATTGCTCTCAAGAAAAAGTATTATGACTTAGATGAAAAGCACAAAGAACTTGAGCTACAATATAACACTCTTTGGGATAGTAACTCACATCCCTCTAAGGCAAAGGATGCCTCTACTACCTCCACTAGTCAAGGTTATGGAAAATGTTATAATATTGATTTGAATACTTATTCCACTAACCTTGCAAACATGGAGGCAATGAGAAAAGAAATTTCTAGACTCAATGAGATCATTGGCAAGGGTTGCTTGAGTGGTAAGTCTCAAGTAAGTGACAAGAAGGCAAATGATTCAAAAGTGCCTCAATTCAAGCAAGGGAGACACCCCTCAATCAAGCATGGGCTTGGGCACACTACAAGAGCCAAGACAAATGGAAGAAAGATCATAAATGGCTGAGTGTTTTAAGTTTGAGAGGAAGAAAAGAGTTGGTACAGATCGGCCTGCATAGACAGTGGTAGTGCCACAGTCTAGAGCAGCAGTGCTGCACCACGGCAATGCCATAGTGAAGGCCAGCTGTGCCGCTCCCCACAAAAATGGAAAGGCTACCAATTCTACTCCTAATCAAACTAAGCTCAAGAAGGTGTCCCAGCAGAAACTGGTTTAGTAGAAGCCAAAAGATTTAGTGTGGGGTACTATGAACAAGTATGCCTACTAACCAAAGTTTCAACCACCCTGCCAAAGCTTAACTTCATGTTTTGTTTTAAGGAACAACAACAGTGGAAAAGTGGTTACCAAATATATTGGAAAGGAAGCCAACACATATAGGAATACTTCTATTTGGGTTCCTAAATTTCTTGTGACTAACATGCAAGGCCCCAAGTCTAATTGGGGACCTAAATCAAGCAACTAAATATGTTTTGCAGGCATACTCCTCCGGTGGATCAAGTTGGGTGCTTGATAGTGGATGTACAAATCATATGACCAGAGAAAGGAGTATGTTCTCATCATATTCCCCTATGACACACTCAAATGAAAATATTGTCTTTGGAGACAATTCAAAGGGGATGTGATTGGTCCCGGTAAAGTTGCTATAACCCTTGAGCATTCAATTACAAATGTATTACATGTTGATTCATTGAGTTACAATTTGTTATTTGTTTCTTAATTGTGTGAGATGGGCTGCAATTGTCTCTTTTCAGATAAGGGTGTGGAAGTCTTTAGAAGAGAGGATTCCTCAATTGTCTTTATAGGTCATTTAAAGAACAAGTTTTACCTAGTTGATTTCAACAAAAGTAAAGCTAATCTTTAGACTTGTTTAGTGGCAAAATCTAGCATGGGGTGGCTTTGGCATCGCTAACTAGCCCATGTTGGGATGAGGAACTTGGCCAAACTTCAAAAGAATGAACACATCTTTGGGCTAACAAATGTTCACTTTGAGAAAGATAGGTTATGTAGCGCTTGTCAAGCCGAAAAGCAAGTTGGCGTACCTCACCCACCAAAGAGTATCATGACCACGACGCAACCATTAGAGCTCATACACATGGATCTCTTTAGACCAGTCGCCTACCTAAGTATTGGGGGTAACAAATATGGTCTTGTTATTATTGATGATTATTCCCATTTCACTTGGGTATTTTTCTTGTTTGATAAGTGTTAAGTTAGAGACAAAGTGAAGACTTTTGTTAGAAGAGCTCAAAAGGAGTTTGGTCTCCTCATCAAGAAAATGAGGAGCGACAATGGGACCGAATTCAAGAACACCCAAGTTGAGGAATTTCTTGATGAAGAAGGCATTAAGCATGAGTTCTCAACTCCATACACCCCTCAACAAAATGGTGTAGTAGAGATGAAGAATTGTACACTAATTGATATGTCAAGGACAATGCTAGATGAGTACAAGACACCGGACCTCTTTTGGTGTGAAGCCATCAACACCACTTGCCATGCCATCAACCGCCTCTACCTACACAAGAAGTTGAAGAAAACTTTATATGAGCTTCTAACCAGTAACAAGCCTAAGGTGTCTTACTTTAGAGTGTTTGGGTGCAAGTGTTTCATACTTAACAAGAAACCCAAAATCTCTAAGTTTGCACCTAAAGTTGATGAAGGTTTTCTTCTTGGTTATAGATCAAATGAGCATTGTCACAGAACCGACCAATTTATAAGAGCACAAGTACAAAAACAATCATTGAAACAATCAAATTCTCAAACTTGAGCCCATATAAACCCAGTAGTCAACCGAAATCTCGAAGGATTTCAAGCCAACTTGCATACAACCAAGATCACAGTAATTCAACATAACATATCGTACGTTACAACATTTCACAGACGTTCGCAAATAGATTACATCATCACAGAGTCATCGTTATTACAAAACAAGTCTTGTAAAACATGCGGAAGCAAATAGTTTAACTCACACACCTGAGTTCAAATACACATACTAGTTTGCTAATCACAGCCCGCAAAAGCATTTAGATAAGAGAACAGAGATCATGCCCATGATCTAGTCTTCATCACCCGCTGGGTGGAGACAATACTTACAAAATCCCTGATATAGGAGGTCATCTGCAACAAGAGGGAAATAAACCCTAAGTACGGGAATGTACTCAGCTAGACTTACCCATCGAAAACCAAACAAATGACACCAAGGATTATGCGTAGCTTAATGTAGTGGAGCTGGCCGACACTTTCTTTTTGTGGAAAAGCATAAGTAATAAGATCAACTCTTAACCTGAACTAGTAGTGACTTTTAGCCATTAACCTATCATCTATATTAGCACCTGTACTAAGCAATCATTTTATTAGAGTGCAAACATTAATAACCATATCAGGTATTCATTGTGGCAACCTTATCATCATCATCCATTTAACCATATCGTTAAATTAATTGAATCTACGCTGCCGCTGCTTAGTCAAGTTCTCACTATCTAGGAGAGATGGCGATTCGAATCGATTCCTATCCAGCTAGAGGGTTATTCCTAACACAAACCCTGCTTCCCCCGTTAGGGTCGCAAATAAGTCACATTTGGTACAACTCAGGAGAAAAATAAAAGAAAAGACGTGGGTCTGGGCTGCCCTGCATTTTTAGAGAACCAATCTGCCAGGAAGTGTAGGATTTTAAGCACCTAACTCCCATTGGACTTATGCCAATGGTTCTCCGCACATCCTTACTACCTCCAAAAAGCATCCAACCCCCACGGATCCCAGCCTGAGTTGAGCTACTCGGCTTCACGGTTGGAATGACTTATCCGACTAGCTAAGTGTTAGGCTACGTTCAACATGACATGAGGACGTACAGCGTATCGGTCCTTAAACGACTCAGACGGAGTCACTATGTTCAAACCTACACAAGACTCCGCCCGGTCTTAATTCATTATTAACATGGTTCTTTTCCATGATAGCAAATATAGCCAACCGTGATTCACCTCATCCTAAAGCTCGCAGGTGACAGGAAATCACCTGACTTCTATCGCACTAAGCAAGGCTAAGCATTTAATCCGTTCCTGAACTTAAATAGGATTCTAGTGCGATATCTGGACAAGGAGGGATATATAATGCAGCAATTGGTTCCAACCAATTACTATGCTTAATGCATCATCAACGAATAAAAGATACTCAATGTATTTGTGAAAACATGGGAGGCTTAATATGCTCCGGGGCTTGCCTTTCAGGAACGAGGAAGGCTAGTGGTCAGGGCACTCGGGCAACTCCTCCGTGGCGGCTGCTTCGTCGGCTTCCTGCACCTTGTGCTCCTCCTCCTGGTTGGCTCCCTCGAACTCCAGCAACGTCACTCCCTCCGGCACACCTATTGCATGAATGTGCAAGATAAATATCATGGATGCACATGAACGAATGTCAGGGATGCTCGGAGAATGCACATGTTCGCTGTAGTTTGCATAATCCAACTTAAGCCCTATTCAAATCACTTTTACTTACCAAGTTTATACAACCTAATGTATAATTGCTCATCTTTAGTTAATGACCTAGCACCTGCACCTAAGCATATTCTCAAGTTAGGCTAACCCCTAAACAATCAACGGGAACATTGCATCAAGCATACACTCAAGCATTTGTATTTCAGCAAAATGAAGACTATATAGCGGTACAGTAAACTAGCCATAACTGGAGATTTATAAATCCAAAAGACATGCAACAAGACAATTTGGAAATCTTATGAAATTGTCTACAATTCATTTTAGACCTCAAAGCATGATTCAACACTTTACCAGGTCAAATTCTTTAATCAACAGAAATCTATCCACACATGACAGAGAGTAGGTAAAACTGGAACCTAACTTTAAACGGCTGTAGTTCCTAAACTACTGGGCCAAATGCCCTCAAATTTTGATAGGAGCTAGATACATAAATTGTCCATAACTTTTGTATTCATTACATTCACAGCAAACCAAAATATCATGGGGAACTTTCTAAAGTCCCCGAATCTGTCCCGAGGGACATAATGCAAACAAATAATTATTAACTTAAGATGTAAACAAATAATTGGACAAAACTAACTCTACTCACTTATTACACATATCACAAGAACACCAGAAAGTAGGGTGTTCATCACCAAAACATTTCTTTGAATACCTTTCTTAATTTATTTAATTAATTAGAGGAAATGGTAAACATATATGAAAACTACACCATTAAATCTACAAAAATTACAGTAGATACTACATGCTCTAAGTAGACTACCACCAAAATTTCACACCATTTGAGTAAGTATAATAGTCTACACAAAAATGATAAGGCATAATGGCTTAAAAGGGCATAATTAGGAAACCTTAGTGAAAAGTGTCAAGCAACATATTTCATATTTTTTCTAGCATCCTTAAGGTACTAAGATACTACCCACCAAGTTTCATGGTCATAGGATTCATAGATAATTTACAAAAATTCATACAAGTATCCATCAATGATAAAAGGAAAATCTATAACTCAAAAACTATACATGCAATGACTCTCAAATTTTAACCAGAGCTTCTACTAAGCAAGACTAGCTTACCCACAAAATTTCATAATTTTTGGATCACAGAAACTCAAGATATGATTTAAACAAGTTTGCATGCATTCAAAAACACCTTTCAAGTTCCTATTTAATTCATCCAAAATTTCTACATCATGTGCTCAAGACATATTTTTATTAAATACTATACCTCACTGTGAGTCTAACAAAATTTGAATCACACCATTTGGATCTACACATTTGGAGTTACAAAATTTACAAAACAACATTCAAAACTGGAAATTTGAACTATCCTATGGAACAAGCAGTCACTTACGTGTGGGACCCGGTGGTCAGCCGGACCCGTATGTCAGTGAGACAGAACAAGGGAGGCGGCTTCGACGGCGCTGAACACGGCAAAGCTCACCGACGGTGACTCCTCTGGCGAAACCGACGGCACCAGCGTGCTCCCCACAACGATACGCACCCATCCATGCCCTCACTTCAACCTCTACCGAACCCTAGCAAGGACGGCGGCGTGCATGGCGGACGGCGGCGTGGTCCAATGGTGCTCTGGTGAGGTTCGGCCCCGTAGGGCATGGCTAAGCTCGGTATGAGCTTCAGGAGGTCACTACCATGCTACCCAAGCAAAGAAAAGGGGACGGGAAAGCCTCAGTGGTAGTTGGCCGCGTGGAGCTCCAACTCCGGTGAGACCCCATCATGGCAGCGGTGGTGGAAACAGCAAATGCGCCCTTACCAAGATCCAATCAGCACGGCTAAGAGGTGGAGGAGGTAGAGGAGAACATGGCGGAGCTGTGGTGAAGACGTAGTTCATGTTTTTGCGACGGCGAGCAAGCATGAGCTTGTCGGAGTTACTGCGGAGCTACGGGCGAGCGGAGGAAGCAGAGGAAATGGAAATTGGACTGGCGAGCTAGTTGACAGGCGCATGGGGGGGGGTTCACATCGTGGCCGGCCGTGCCAGGATGCCCACAGCACGTGGCTACGCATTTCAGGTGATCGGCGACGGGTGGCGCCATGCGGCGGTGATCTTCTGAACTGGTCGGGTCACTGTAGCGATCTGAAATTTTCAATTCAGTGCTCCATGGTGACAACTGACTGTGAGACTTGACGATGTTTGATCTCTTAAACCATGACGAGTTAGTGGAAGAAATGTACATGAAAGTTGTAGAGTTAAGATAGGTCTCCAACAATGCTTGAGAAACCAACAAGCTAATTCTCCATGGATCATGAGTTGTATCAAGCCAAAGTTGGCTCAATCAAACTGAAACTGCATTTAGGACTTAGAAAAATTTTCAAGTGTTGAATCAACCATCAACACTGACTTGTGGGTCCTTTTGGAACATGTTGTGCACATTTTCATGACTTGACTTCTAAACAAAGTTTGTTCCTTATCAAATTTTCTACAACTTTGTTTTAGGTTGCTCAGACATGCAAACGTCCTAAGCTACACTTTTTAAACAGTCAAAAAAGGGGTTTAGGGGTCAAAACAAGTCAAACCACTTTTTGAAATCCTATTTAGGCAACATGATCAATATGAACAATGTTCCAATTGACATTCTAGGTGTCACTAAGTTGTTTAAGAGAATTATTAGTCACACCACACCTAGGTCACACAAGAATCAAGCATCATATGTACTGAAACAATGAAAAACACATGAAATGTTACATCTATTTCATAGTCATGTTTCACATGTTTCATGATCTTGTTGCTTAGTATGAACTAACCATATTTCACTAAAGTAAGTTGCACATGTTGCACTTACGTGTTGCACACTTTTTATTTCATACAAGAAACAACACACATGAAATATGCAACATGTTGCCATGTTTCAAAATCATGTTTCATGTGATATAAGCTTATGAATGAATGAATGATGCTCATGTTCATGAAATGCAAGTGCAAATGTGGAAGGCAAACACCTAGGGTGTTACAAGCATGCCTACTATGTCTTCAATAAAACCACTGGGAGAGTTGAGGTTTCGGTAGATGTGACATTTGATGAATTTAATGACTCTCAAGTGGAGCAAGTTGATTTAAGTGTTAGTAGGAAAGGAGGATCCACCAATGTGAAGCATTTAATCAATTGGCTATTGGTGATATTAGACCATAAGAAGATGAAGTCACTGAAGTGGTGGTTCCTCAAGTTGCTATTGCACCAATTTCCGCTGACATACCTAATGCTACACTATAGCAAACACCTACTACAACTCTAGAGTGTGGCAGTGCCACACTTGAGGGTGGCAGTGCCGCACCTACATAGTCAGCAGCAGCTGATTTGACTCTAGCTCATGGACAAAATCTACAACCCTATATTTAAGCAAGATGATGATGAAGATCTAGATGATGAAGATCTAGAAGATGAACAAGAGGTCATTAAGCATCCAAGGCTAAGGTAAACAATACAACAAGATTATATCATTGATAACATCCTTGGGAGTCTTCGAAAAAGGGGTAACAACTCAGTTCACATTTAAGCAAACTTTTGTTAATATTACTTATTTGTTTCCTCTTAAGGTAGAACAAGCACTTGGAGACCTAGATTGGGTGATGGCCATGTAAGATGAGCTCAATAATTTCAAAAGAAATCAAGTGTGGACCTTGGTGGAGAGACCCAACACCAATATCATTGGCACCAAGTGGGTCTTCCTGCAACAAGCAAGATAAGAATGGTATGGTGACAAGAAATAAGGCAAGATTGGTTGCTCAAGGTTTCACTCAAGTAGAGGGATTGGACTTTGAGGAAACATATGCACCGGTAGGCAAGACTTGAAGCAATCTGAATGCTTCTAGACTATGCCACTCATCACAATTTCAAGCTATATCAAATGGACATGAAGAGTGCATTCCTCAATGGTCCGATTCAAGAACTTGTCTATGTTGAGCACCCACCAAGGTTTTGAAAATCCCAAGTTCCCCAACCACGTCTACAAACTCCAAAAGGTGCTCTATGGGCTTAAGAAAGCACCAAGAGCTTAGTATGAATGTCTTAAGGAATTCTTCCTTAAACAAGGCTTTGAAATAGGCAAAGCCGACCCTACCCTTTTCACTCACTAAGTTGGCAAAGATATATTTGTGTGCCAAATATATGTCGATGACATAATATTTGGTAGTACTAATCATATTCTTTTGTGAGGAATTTAGTAATATCATGATGAAGAGATTTGAGATGTCCATGATGGGTGAGTTGAAGTTCTTTCTTGGATTTCAAATCAAGCAAGTGAAGGATGGAACATTGTCGGCATAGAATTTCGTCCCATGTCGAGAGCACACGAGCAAGCCAGAAGGGTCCGCTCGATGGAGCTAGAGATCTGCCTAGCTTCAACATAGGGATTATCAATCCTGCGCACTCCTCCTAAGATGTGCTAGTCAATTTGACCCTACAATTGACATGGAGAGAAAGCTAATCAGTAATTTAAGGCAGAACATGCTGGTGTTACCAGACAGTCCCAAATGTGCGGCTCTGAGAGCCGATGTGGAAGGAAATCGACTAAATAGCCAATTCCAGCATACTCATAAGAATAAATCAATTAAAGCTCATGGGTTGTGGAAGAAAAATCAATTATCATTCAGGATGAACATCAGTTATTTAGACAAATATTAGTCAATGGCAATACGATGTCAACAATAATCATTTTATGCTAAGTCAATGACTACAAGTAACTAAATCCCTTTTTATATAAAAGAAGCAACTCATCATCATTTAACCATTTAATAGAGATAAATCTAATGAACATATTAGATCTCATTTATCATTATGACTAGTGGGGCATGAGGCAGAATCATGCAGGCCAGTAGAAACAACGATAAATTCGACGACCCTAACTTATTACTAATATTAGTGGGGCATAAGGTAGAATCATGCAGGCCGTAATACAATAATATGATTATAGGGCTAACACATCTTTCAACCTATCTTTACTTCAACGATCTTGTGACGTGAACTTGCATATGTGAAAGCACTCGATATCGGCTAAAACAACCGATTTAGACATAGCGCACAGTTAAGGTCATGCCCTATCAGGAACAGATCTACCAAATAACGATCCCCACTCTACGGTGCTAACAGTGGGGTGTGAGGCAGAATCACATAGGCCATGATAACGGGCCATGAAACGGTTTTTCGTTAGCCAATAGATCTATTCAAGACCAGACATGCCTTAACCGCACACGATGCACGATCAAGATTGACGTAAAACAACCGATAAAACATAACTCGTCGTTTATGATGCAGATTAGATTAGTTTAGATTAATAAACGATGGGTTAAACAGGATATAAGGCCGATCTAGATCAATCCCAATTGGGCGAAGTGATATTGTTATAATTAAATAAACAATAAAAGTAATAAACAATATCGGTAACTTAATGAATCTATCTGAAGGACGCCACCCTTAGATAGAGCCAATAACGTGACCTTAATCTAGTTTCAGCAGTGGAGGTCGACTAGATCGATGCAACCGTACTTGAACTAACAAGAGTCGATAACTAGCTTATACTAGAGTCGCAGTGGAGGTCGACCGGATTGATGCAGTCCGTACTGAATAGAAGTAATAAGCGATGATAGTACTTATAGCACAAGCCAGAGGTCGACTAGACCGATGCAGCCCTGCTCGCTGAAGAACTCACATGAGATCTACTCTACTCCTACTCCTAAGGGGTGGCCAGAGCCAAAAAAGTAAGTAACTTGTATTGGATTGATTGTGTGTCCCTTACAATAGCCGAGGTCCTAGTATTTATACTCGGAACCTACGCATGATTCCTACTTAAGCATGACTCATCACAATTTTTGGCCTAAGAGAAAATATTCCTAATTTAAGATAACTTGGACCCTAATCTTTCCCTTTTTGTAGAGTCCACCATGTTTTTTCCTAGCGCCTATCGTAGCTTTTGTTATTATCTGCTGGCGTTATCTGAAGAAAGTCAATTTCAGTGTTGCATTTGAATCAGTTGATACCGACCTTCATGCAATCGATTCCTTGATGACATGACCTTAGGAGCTTTCGAGTCCCTACAATTCCTCTTCCAAATTTTGGTGTAAACACATGCCCCCAAATTTTGGGATAAAAGTAATTTTATTCCAAAATTATCACATCTGTATCCCCGATGGGTTCGCAGTCATAGGGTAGAGAATCTTGATTTGGGGTCTACTATTTATCACCGTCTATGTCAGCTCGTGAACCCATGCTTCAAAACTTTTACTGAGAGCATCATTGCTTCATGGGCGCTTGGATTCATTTTTCTAGGCCAGTTATGAAATGTCTATCCTGACTCTGGCGAGAGCACCTCAACAATTCAGCTATGTTTCTCTTCCATCTGCTCCCTCGAGTGCCTCTGACTCCTGCTAGACCCTCCATGGTCTATCCTTTTGCTATGAAGATCTTGAGCGGTTAGAAGAATTCTTGTGCATAGAGTGATTGTGTCGCTCATCTTAGCACCTTGTCGAGCAAGAGGATCAGCTACTGTGGTTAGAAGAATTCTTATGATATCACTTGAGTCTTCTCTCCATGCTCGCAGAGCTGTTCCAGTGTTTGCAAGGGCTAAAATGTATGGACACCTTCCTCTTGTTTGCTCCATCAAATGCCCATCGGAAAAGCCATAGGCTTCTTTCCCATAGTTTCCCTAGTCACCGAGAAATCAGCTAGGGCATCTATTAGGCAGGTGGCTTTTCCCCTTCTCTAGCATAATTTTATCAACGGGCCATTGTGACTCAGTTTATGATGACCTTCGGCCCTATGGGGATTCAAACTCCCTTTAATCTAAAGAAGCCTTGGTGGGTTGATTGCTGGTCAATGTAAATCTTTCGTATACATCCCATGATATTTTGTAATTATGGGAAGCAATAAGTCTGAATCTGTTATCTCTTCATTATCCATCCCCTAAATTTCTGGAGTGTTGATCCATTTCCGTATCTGACTTCAATTTCACACCCCCGATGAAATCTAACTTCTCACCTTCCCGGGCTATATATATGGGCCACTGGCTATGGATCGAAAAACATCCTGCTTTGTCTCAAACCTTTTGCATTTTTAGTGCAGGTTTCTACTTTCCCATAGGTTTGAGATCATGGAGAACAATAAGAGGTCTGCTGAGGAGGCCCTCAATGGATCTGTGTCATCTCGCCAGCGCCTTCATCACTAGGAGGGTGCAACTCATGATGCTCTTACTACTTCGGGGCATAGGGCCAACTCCAGTTCGGCCTTTGAGGTTCTCTTCAGTCAATAGCTCGCCACCAGCTTCCCTGCTATCCGAGGAGGTGGGTCAACAATGATGACCTGCTCGCCTCCATCGACAGGCATGGCTAGAATCTCACCGACTGTCTTTCCCTTATAGAATCGGCTCTGGCCATGGTCCGATGCCGATCGCCTCCCTAAGGCCTGATTCAGTGGAGGATAGGTTGGCCAAGGCTGAGGCTAGAATCAGTGGGTGAGATATCTATCATAACTTTTGCTTCCTCTCAATCTCATCTTCAAGTTTTTTATCATCTCCTCTTTGAATCTTTTAGATTTGTTCGCTCAACTGGAAAGCCTCCGACTGGCTACGGATTACATGGTAGGATTCATCAACGCCAGAGGTGCCATCCTGGTGGTTTGCCTGCATGACATCCCAAACTATGTTAGGGAGGTCACTTTGCATGGCGTTCGTCATGGTGCCACCATGGCATTGGCTGCTGCGCAAGCCCATTCTGGCCACAAACTTAGTTTCTTCCCACAGTTTTCCAGCCGCGGCGCACCCTGGGGATCATGAGCGTCTGGTTGAGGACTTCTTCAATGCCACCAACTCTGTGGCCTTTATTTCCTTGGCCGATGATATTGTAACCAAAGTGTTTTTTGGCCCGTAGTTTGTAATAGGTAATATTTAGCAAACAATTTCTCCATCTTGAATGATTTTCCTTTGCTTCATACTTCATATTATATGCATTACTTTGTCCATGTCTGCTTTGCTCCTATAGGCAATACACATCATACCAGCTTTTACCCCTTCGGGTTTATTTTTGCACTAGAGGCGATACCTTTCTGGTATCGGCTATTAGAGCCGACGACCGAACAAATCGGTTGTCAAGTATTAATCCAGATGCTAGGGTAATATTTCTTTACATATTTCCCATTGATTGTTCTGCCAAATTCTTCCTCTCCTCTTAGTAGTTTCCAAAATATAAGCATTACCTAGGCGCATAATGTTTGATCCGATAAGGTCCTTCCCAATTAGGTGACCATTTGCTGAGCTTACTGTCCTTTGACCTGATCGGTAATTTCACTTTCTAGACCAAGTCTCCTTTAGAAAATTGCTTAATCTTGACCTTTTTATTGTAATATTTTGCAACCCTCAGTTTATTGGCTTTGATATTTTCAAGAGCATGCTAGCCGAAGGCAACTCAAGTCCTCTAAGTTATCTATCATAAGATTCTTGTAGACTTCGGCTGACAAATCATTTTGTAATGTAACACGCCTCGATCCAGTTTGAACTTTCCAAGGAAGAATTGCATTATGGCCATACACAAGTTCATAAGGCGACATTTTAATTGATCCATGATAGGCCATCCTATATGCCCATAGTGCCTCATTAAGCAGTTGAATGTCACTTCCTTAGGCTGTTCCTCAATCTTTTTCTTGATCGCTTAATCATAATCTGATTGGACGCCTCTGCCTAGCCATTAGCCTGAGCATAGTAAGGAGAAGAATTTATTAGCTTGATTCCCATACTGGCAGCAAAATCTCTAAACTCCTCTGATGTGAACATTATCCCCTGATCGGTAGTTATAGTTTGAGGAATCCCAAAACGATACACAATGTGCTCCTTATTAAAATCAACCATGTTCTTTGAGGTTACTATCTTCAAAGGAATTGCCTCAACCCCCATTTAGTGAAGTAATCTATTGCTACCAATATGAATTTATGTCCTTTGCTTGAGGGCAGAAAAATATGGCCAATTAAATCAATTCCCCAACCTCAAAATGACCATGGCTTGATTATTAGATTCATGGCCTATGCAGGCTGATTTTTGGACATTACCAAAACTGTTGATAGTACTGGCACCCCTTGTAATATTCAAAATAGTCTTCTAATATTGTTGGCTAGAAATATCCAGTTCTATGAATAATCCACTTCATCTTATAAGCCGATTGATGAGCTCCACATATCCCCTCATGCACCTCGCCCATCAACACCTTAGCTTCCTCTCGATTTAGGCATTTGAGCAATACTCCATCGACTGTTTAGTCGATTTATATCTTAGTTTTTTGGTGACTTTCCGTGTTGGATTCCTAAGGTAGTCGGCTATTTCAATTCTCCAATCATTACTCGAGGTTTCACTACTCAAGACCTCTTGAAACACTCAATAACCTAAAGCGATTTGAGCTAGACGATTAGCCTCTTGATTCTATGCCCTCAAAATATGTTGAAAAGAGACATGAGAAAACCCTTCTAGCAACCTTTGACATTCATCATAATATCGCCTCAGAGTATCTTCTTTACACTCATATATGCCGATCAACTGATTAATAACTAACTGTGAATCTCTAAATACCTCAATTGCTTCGGCCTTTACTTCATGAAGAAGCTAAAGTCCTTTAAGAATAGCCTCATATTCCACTTGGTTGTTGGTAATCATTGGTTCAGTTGGAAGAGCAAACTCAAAACTTACCCCCAAGGCAAAATAATAACAATACCAATGCCACCACCTTGCTTGCTTGATGATCCATCAAAGAATAATGTCCAAGGTACTGACTCTACATAATCAATGCTTGCCTTATGATGCTGGGTGACAAAATTAGCCATTATTTGTCCTTTGACTTCTTTAGCCAATTTGTATTTCAAGTCAAATTCCGATAATGCTGAGAATCCACTTTCCCACTCTCCCATTCAGTATTGGCATTGATAACATGTGCTTAATCACATCAGCCTTGGAAACAATCGTACATTCACCCGATAATAAGTAGTGTAGCAACTTGGTGCAAGAGAAATATAAGCACAAGCATAACTTTTCGATGGGAGAATATCTTGTCTCTGGATCTAGGAGCCTTCTACTTAGATAGAAAACAACTCATTCTTTACCTTCAAACTCTTGCATCAAGGCCAATCCAATTGTCTTGTTATCAGCCGATATGTACACCTTAAAAGGCTTACCTTGCTGAGGGGGGACCAGCACAGGTGGACATTTCATATATTCTTTTATCTCTTCAAACGCCTTTTATTGTATGTCACCCCACTTGAATTCTTGATCATTTTTCAACTTCAACAAGGGAGAAAATGGTAGAATTCTTTCCGAAAATTTGAAATGAATCTTCTGATGAAATTAATCTTACCAAACAGAGATTGTAACTCTATTTTAGTAGTCAGGGGAACTGCCTCATCAATTGCTTTTATGCTTTTTTGACCAACTTCGATTCCTCTCTCGTGGACCATGAAACCCAAGAATTGTCCAGCTGACACTCCAAAAGCACACTTATTAGGATTCATCTTTAGACCATGTTTTCTTGTGCATTCTAGGGTCTCCCACAAATTAGCTAGATGTTCTTTGTACCCTTTGGATTTTATCATCACATCATCGATGTAGATTTCAATAATCCTACCGATCAACTTATGAAAAATATAATTCATCACCCTTTGATAAGTTTCACTGGCATTCTTTAGACCAAAGGTCATCACAACCCACTCGAATAAACCAATTACGTCAGGGCACCTAAAAGCGGTCTTTGCTATGTCTTCCTCAGCCATGAAAATTTGGTTATATCCTGCATTTCCATACATGAAGCTAATAACCTTGTGCCTGGCTGCTGCATCTACTAACATATCAGCTATCAGCATCGGATAACCATCCATGGGTGTGGCTTTATTCAGATCCATGAAATCGATGCAAACTCTTAATTTTCCATTCTTCTTATACACAGGGGCAACATTCGATATCCACTCTGCATATCGGCACTGGTCGGATAAACTTCGCTTCCAGTAACCTTTCAGTCTCCTTTTTGATATCATCAAGCACGTTCGGGTTGAATCTCCTTGGAGCTTGTTTAAACTGACCGGTATCCAGGTTTGATTAGCAACTGATGTTCAACAATTGACCGGTCTAGACCAGGCATCTCATAGTATTCCCAACCAAAATAGTCCTTAAATTCCTTTAATAAATCAACTAAGCTCTCACTTATACTCAGGATCCAACCTAGCACTTACATATGTCGCCCTGTGTCTATCTCTAGAACCAATATCTACTTCTAATCCATCGGCCGACATGAAGCCATGTCCTTGTTTGCCATCTATACCATCTATTGGATTATGCATAAAGACAAATTTTCAAAGCCGACTGCTTTCATTATTGACTCTAACGGAAGCCTCCTTCCCATAACTTGCCACAAAAGCATTTGAAGTCTCCTAGTTCCCAAAAGACTGGATCGGTTGTTGCGATACTCACAGACTCATCAGCGCAAACTAGCTCAACATCATCTCCATGCCATTGATTCAAACACTAATACATGGTCGATGGTACACAACATTTCGCATGAATCCAATCACGACCAAGGAGCAAACTGTACGACCCTTTTCCATCCATGATGAAGAATGTGGTGAGCAGAGTCTTACTCCCGATTGTTAGTTCAATGTTCATTGCCCCCTGTATCTTAGATGCATTACCCCAAAGTCCTTAAGCATCATGCTAGTCTCAATTAGATCTCTTGGTCCCTTGCCAAGCTTATAAAAAGTGGTGTAAGGCATGAGATTGATAGAAGCACCTCCGTCCACCAACATCTTGTTCATCGGCTTCCCATCAACCAAACCTTTTACATATAAAGCCTTTAAGTGCCGATGTTTGACTGGTTTATCAAATATAGCCTGTTGTATAACCATCAGCTTGGCAACTATCTCTTCATACTCCGATTCATTGAAATCCAAATAAACTTCTTGATCCATTGGAGCTCTGAACTCTGATGGCAATAGGAAAGCCATTTGAATATTAGCCGATGGTTGCCTTCTATTGGTTGTTTGCTTAGCACGCCATACTTGAGGTTTACTGGATGCCTGAGCCTGTTCCAACTCTCTACTTCCTTGAGGTGTTGCACCCTTCTCTTCTGACTTCTTATCAAACCTCCTAGGACACCATTGGCCTTCCTACCAAACGTATTCTCTCTCGTTACTCTCTTCTTTATAATCAACCCAGTTTTGATCAACAACCCTTTTTCTAAGCCGATTATGAACACTTCCATTTTTTAAGCACCGATCCATGTTATCATGATGATATGCATCTTGAGCATGGACAGACCAGCGGTTGGCTTGAGATTGACTAAACTCCCAATACTGGTCACTACACTCTAGACAACTATTCCTAGTAGGCAACTTCAAACCTTCTTTCCAGCAATGTCTGAAGAAAGGACAATTCCAATGCAATTGAGCTTGATTTCTTTCATACCACTCTTTTTCCTGTTGACACTGGTATTCTTGCATTTCTAACCAATGCTGATAATCCTTTTCCCTCTGTCGCTGTCCATTTATTCAATAGAATTTGAGATCTAACCCACGGCTTTATCGGCCCTTCTTTTGATGTTTCTTCCATGCTCATATTGGCTCTTTTACTTGTCGTAACGTCTTCTAATTTCTCTATATTCGTCAGCCGATATTTGTATCTCGGGATCAACTGTTCTGGCTTCTCTTGATTTGGTTGATGTCAAGACCTTAGTCTTTCCTTTGAACAGCTTGGCATCGACCATGTTTTGATTTCCTAGGAAAGGATTATCATCAACTTTCATTTTCCGAGGCATATCAAATTTGAGTCTTCCTTGCTGAATAGCCCTCTGTATATGCTGCCAGAAAATTCTACATTCATTAGTGGAATGAGAAGTAGCGTTATGGAACTTGTAGAACTTCTTATTCTTCAACTGATCAGGGGGCAACATAACATGATTATCAGGCAACTTGATCTGTCCCTTTTCAAGCAAGAAATCGAAGAGCTTGTCTGATTTTGTGACGTCAAAGTCATAGCTCTCCTCGACTTCTCTTCCCTAAGGATTTGGCACCATTACTGTCTTTTTGCCCCAATTCCATTCAGCCGTGGCAACCTCTTATTCTTTATCTTCATAGCCATCATCGACTGGATATGGATTATAAGCTTCGACCACTGTGGTACTCTTCTAGAATTCAGGTATCTCTGCGCATACTCTAGAATTGGCTATTGAGCAGCCGCCACTCATTGAGCTAATTGACCCAAGTTGTCAAACTCTTGTCCCTAGCAGTTTTTCTTTCCATGTTGGCAGCATTCCTTGAATGGCTAAAGTAGCTAGCTGATCATCAGCCAAGTTTAATGAGAAGCACAAATTTCTAGTCTCTTGGAACCTCTGAAGAAACTCAGTGCCTGATTCATTAGTTTTCTGCCTTATAGTTGTCAAATCAGTGATCTTCTTTTCTCTAGTCCTAGTATAGAAATATGTATGAAATTTCTTCTCGAGGTTTGCCCAATTGGCAATGGAGTTGACTGGCAGTGATGAAAACCAAGTGAAGGCTAGCCCTGATAGGGACAAGGAGAAGAAACGAACTCGATGGGCCTCTTCAACAGATGCTTCGCCCAACTATGTAAGATACCGACTAACATGTTCTATTAGTGCTTGTGTTGTCTTGGCCTAGTGAACTTAGCAAACTCTGGGAGCCTATAATTTGTAGGAAGAGCAACCAAATCATACCATTCTAGATATGGGCGTTTGTACTGAGAAGGTTAGCTCTTTTGGCTTCAGACTGAACTGATTCTTCATCATCTCAGTCACCTTTAGCAACAACTCAGTCAACATGTGAATTTGGATTTCTTTGCACTTGCTGACTCATCTATGGATTGAAATCTCATGTGCCTTGATATCATAGATTCGGAATCAAATGAAGAGTGTTATAATCTATGCCATAATGATATCCCTATGGAATCTCTATCTACTGGGTCCTTTGCGAGTTTGCTACTTGAAGTCGCTGGTTATAGACTATTAGGATCTATATCTCTACGGATCCTTTGAATTGATTATGCTATTTTTTGAGCCTGACTGATGGTATGTGGCCTAATGTGCCAAAATTAATTACCTAGTTCTGACCTTGCCCCACTGGCTATTGCACATGCTGCACTGACAATCCAAGATTATACTATATCTAATTTGTAGTAACTACTTAAACTTGCTCAAATGAACTCTGAACTGCCTAGACATCATCATTACTAGCTGGTGTTGCCTCTTGATGGCTGGTATCAGTTTGATTAGTCCCTTGAGTCGATGGACATGGAATGCTGTAATAAGCCGGTCCAACCTGATCAACTGGAGACCCATGAAACACCTCTTTCATGGTGTTATGGAATGTGTTCAAGAAAATTTCATTATGGTTCGATATGGGATCATGAATAGACTTGTTTATAGCCTCCATGAAGAAACGCCTATCTTTAGTCTCATCTGCATCTGTCTGCCTATGCAATAGAACTCTAGGTAGTGGATATTTCTAAACAATTGTATTGTCACTGTGTTTTGGTGTAGGACAACAAACACTTGTTCTGAAATTCTTCTATAGCTTTGCTAATGACATCTTTATCTCCATCAGGTAGGTCTTCGTAATGTACCATAAGGATGTCATTATTGTTGTAAACCACCATGGACGATTGTGGGGTCCCATTGAGCGTGCCAGAATGTGTGTTGGCATAGAATTTCGTCCCATGCCAAGAGCACACGAGCAAGCCGAAAGGGTCCACTCGATGGAGCTAGAGATCCACCTAGCTTCAACGTAGAGATTATCGATCCTACTGCACTCTTCCCGAGACGTACCAGTCAATTTGACCCTACAATTGAAAAGGAGAGAAAGCTAATTAGTAATTTAAGGCGAAACATGCCGGTGTTGCCAGACAGTCCCAAATGTATGGCTCTGAGAGCCGATGTGGAAGGAAATTGACTAAATAGTCGATTCTAGCATACTCATAAGAATAAATCAATTAAAGCTCATGGGGTTGTGGAAGAAAAATCGGTTATCATTTAGGATGAACATCATTATTTAGACAAATATTAGTCAATGGTAATAGGATGTCAACAATAATCATTTTATGCTAAGCCAATTACTGCAAGTAACCGAATCCCTTTTTATATAAAAGAAGCAGCTCATCATCATTTAACCATTTAATCGAGAAACAGTGATAAATCATTTATTAGATCTCATTTGTCATTATGACCAGTGGGGCATGAGGCAAAATCATGCAGGACCGTAGAAACAGTGATAAATTCGACGACCCTAACTTATTACTAATATCAGTGAGGCATGAGGTAGAATCATGCATGCCATAATACAATAATAAGATCATGGGGCTAACACATCTTTCAACCTATCTTTACTTCAACGATCTCATGACATGAACTGCATATGTGAAAGCACTCAATATTGGCTAAAACAGCCAATTTAGGCATAGCACATAGTTAAGGTCATGCCCTATCAGGAATAGATCTACCAAATAACGATCCCCACTCCATGGTGCTAACAGTGGGGTGTGAGGCAGAATCACACAGACCTATGATAACGGGCCATGGAATGGTTTTCGTTAGCCAATAGATCTATTCAAGACTAGACATGCCTTAACCGCACACTATGCATGATTAAGATTGACGTAAAATAGCCAATAAAACATAACTCATCATTTAAGATGCAGATTAGATTAGTTTAGATTAACAAATGATGGGTTAAACAGGATATAAGGCCGATCTAGATCAATCCCGATCGGGCGAAGTGATATTTCTGTAATTAAATAAACAATGAAAGCAATAAGCAATATCGGTAACTTAATGAATCTATCCTAAGGATGCCACCCTTAGATAGAGCCGATAACTTGACCTTAATCTAGTTCGAGCAGTGGAGGTCGATCGGATCGATGCAACCATACTTGAACTAAACAAGAGTCGATAACTAGCTTATATCAGAGTCACAGTGGAGGTCGACCGGATTGATGCAGTCGTATGAACAGAAGTATAAGCCATGATGGTACTTATAGACAAGTCAGAGGTTAGCTGGACCGATGTAGCCCTACTCGCTGAAGAACTCACCAAGATCTACTCTACTCCTACTCCTAAGGGGTGGCTGGAGCCAAAAAAGTAACTTGTGTTGGACTGATTATGTGTCCTTTATAATAGCTAGGGTTCCTAGTATTTATACCCAGGAACCTACGCATGATTCCTACTTAAGCATGACTCATCATAATTTTTGGCCTAAGAGAAAATATTCCTAATTTAAGATAACTTAGGACCCTAATCTTTCCCTTTTTGTAGAGTCCACCATGTTTTTCCTGGCACTGATCATAGCTTTTGTCATTATCTACTGACTGTTATCTGAAGAAAACCAATTCTAGTATTGCATTCAAATCAGCTGATACCTGACCTTCATGCAATTGATTCCTTGATGATATGACCTTGGGAGCTTTTGAGTCACTGTAATTCCTCTTCCAAATTTTGGTGTAAACAAACTTTTATTAGTCAAATGAAGTACACCCATGATATGCTCAAGAAGTTTGACATGGTGAATGCCAAGCCTATCAAAACTCCCATGCTAACCAATAGACATCTTGATCTCAACATTGAAGGGAAAGTCATGAATACCAAGGTATATCATTCCATGATCGGCTCTCTACTTTATTTGTGTGCATCTAGGCCTGATATTATCTTAGTGTGTGCATGTGTGCTAGATTTCAAGCTAACCCGAACGAGTGTCACTTGGTGGCCTGTTAAGAGAATCTTGAGATATTTAGTACACACTCCTAACCTTGGTTTATGGGATCCTAAGGGCTCTAAGTTTGATCTACTTGGGTATTTGGATTTCGATTATGCTGGTTGCAAAGTAGATCGAAAAAGCACTTCGAGGACAAGTCAATTCCTTGGACGATCCCTAGTGTCTTAGAGTTCTAAAAAGCAAAATTGTGTAGCCCTTTCCACTGTCGAGGCCGAGTACGTTGCGGCTGGTGCATGCTGTGCCCAACTACTTTGGATGAGGCAAACTTTTCGTGATTTTGGATGTCATTTTACCAAAATCCCATTATTATGTGACAATGAGAATGCCATTAAGCTTGCAAACAATCTCGTAAGCCACTCTAGAACAAAGCACATAGACATCTATCATCATTTCTTGAGAGACCATGAAACCAAAGGAGATATTAAAATTCACCATGTGAGCACCGAAAAGCAACTAGCCGATATCTTCACAAAGCCCCTCAATGAGTCAAGGTTTTGTGCTTTGTGTAGTGAACTAAATATACTTGATTCTTGTAACGTGGTTTGAATTTTAGCGTGCCTCTATTTGATAAACTAGTATCTAGGCAAAAGAGTTGAAAATTTTCATATTGTGCATGAAAATGTTCTATGAAAGGCAACTTATGTATCATGATCATGGTCTGTATTGATTACTTGTTTCTAGTCATGGTATATAGGTGATATGTGTCCATATCTTATATAGAGAGAGTCATATAGATTATAGCTAACTCCCACTATTTTGGGGAGTGTGGTAGTGCCGCGCCTACCATGCGGCAGTGCCGCTCTGAGGTAGTGCCGGGCTAGGCATACGGCAGTGCCACACTTTGAATCTCAATTGAGATTTGGCCCAAATGGTTTTACTATAGGGCCCATTTATTCTTCCTCCTATCCTCAAATCCACAGTAACTTCTTTCCCTCTCTCTTTCCCCGATGCCGATGCTCGCATCTCTCTCTCCTCTCACGCCCACACCGTCGCCGTCGCTTGGCCACACATTGCCGATCTCTGGTTGTGACACGATAGCTACCAACCCTCCCTCAATGTCACTGATTGCTGCTATTGCCCCTGGCCTGAGCAGTTTCTTCCCTCTGTTCTCCTATCCTTGTTTGAGAAGATGGAGCACGGAGATAATGACCGAAGGGGGAAAAGAAAGATGAATGAGCAAAGAGACAAGGATCCACCTCGCTATGGTCGAGGGAGGTCAATTACAGTAAGTAGTAGTGCAGCTCTAAGGGGACTTGGTGACAAGGGGAGGCGCGAGCAATACATTGAAGATGAGGAGAGGAGGGAGATGATAGGTTATACCACTTATGCCATTCCTGACACCCCATAGCATCTCTCTGAGTTTGATGGTAGATACATGAGAGATTTTGAGGGTGAGATCATCATGAGACCTCTAGATGACTCCCGCCAGCATGCAGTTGTCAATTATTCCAAGAGTTGGAATCTGGCGGAATAGGCAAGGGGGATCAATCCCTATGCAGTGCGCAAGGATTTGGACATTGATTATAGATTCTAGAATGAGTTTTATTCCAAGTTTTATGCCACTGTCATTCTTGCATCCAAGAAAATCAAGATCATCAAGATGCAGTATATTGATTGGGATGAGATGTAGGAGAAGGAGGAGCCTGAGTTTGACAAGGTAATCAAAATTTGTGATAGGTTCTAGTTTTCAGACATCATGGGTTTCTAGCATGACTGGAATGAGGAGGTCATTGCATAGTTTCATGCCACATACTTCTATGACCAAACCTCTGATGAGATTCACTAGATGACTGATGGTTGGCACTACTGAATTGATTTTGTCACTTTTAGCTAGATTCTTGGCTTCAGGGAGGAGCATAGAGGTTACAATTACATTCATGATGAGCCTTGAGCTGATATTCATGACATCAATTATATGTGGAGAGATAGAAGGATTGCAGATGGCAAGAGGAGTGGTCTACATAGCTTCTATTACATCCTCAACAACCTCATCAGGAACACCATCAACCCAAAGGATGGAGCAGCCTCAGATATTAATGGCCATGTGAGAAATATGTTGGCTAGATTTGCTCCAGGTGGGGATAGGTTCAATGTCCCTAGATTCATGTAGACTAAGTTGAGAATTGTAATAGAGGATGAGAGGAGGGGCCTGCCCTATGCCCCTTACCTCATGTTCTTGATTGAGAGGGTCACTGGATTTTATTTTTCGAAGGATAGGATGCACACCATCTACAAAATTGAGAAGATCCAGCCAGCTGCAGCTACTCAGGGAGCAGGGAGCTCTCATGCTCATGTAGATATCCCTGAGTCTTCCCGCTCTAGGTCTCGCAAAGGAGGCAAGATGAAGAAGTTTGGTAAGTGGTTGAAGGCAATCTTTAGTAAGTGCACCTATGCAGCTAACAGAGCATATGAGACACAGCTTGAGCAGCGTCAGTAGTGTGGATAGGACCTTCCACCACTTTCTCCTATTCCTCCTCCTCCACAGTATGACCTTCTGAGTCTCTCCAACATAGATTCAGATGATGACGATGAGGATGATGATGAGGAGGAGTAGGGATGAGCAATAGATTGGGATGAGACCCTAGAGGGATACCATCAAAGATAGGAGCCGAGGCATTCCACTCGTTCCACTCGCTACACCACCACTACTCACCGTCAGGGCCGTGCACGTATTGACTCCGATGACGATGATTGTGATGGTGGTGCCAGGGCTACTACAGGAGGTGCTAGGGCTATAGGAGGTGATGATATTGATTGGATGGACATCCAGGAAGATGACAAGTAGGTGTTGATCTTTCTTCTTTCCTTCTCTTTTTGGTGCTTTATGCCAAAGGGGGAGAAAATTAGAGGGGTCAACAACTTTTTCGATGCAACTTTTTCGACGCCATGTGGTTGCTACAGCTAGAGTCATGTTTGTATCCATTTAGAGTAGTCTTTGTTTGGTGAGAGTTTGAGAGCCCATTAAAAACTCTAAATTATGAAATAATGCTACTATTTAACTCTTTGTGTGGGATATGGATATATATTAATCTATGCTGTCGCTTGTGATACAATTGTACTAGAATGTATATCTTTCTATGTATCACATGATGTGTGGTGTCTGTTCTAATCTGTGCTGTTATAGCAGGTGCGGTAGTGCCGCACCTAGCTGCAACAACAAACCATGTTGTGCATAAGCTATCATTTGCATCACATTTTACATACCTGACATAGTATATAGCACCCCACAGGAGCATGGATGTAGGGGAGCCCCATCACTTTCACTAAAATGTGAATCTTGGCTTCTTATGCCAATTTGAGAATTCAATTCTCTATTCACATAATTAGGAGGAGGCTCTACACCCATGGCTCGAAAGTCTCAATATTTATTTCATATCCTTTGTAAGCTCTAATTGGGTTGTCATCAATCACCAAAAAGGGAGAGATTGAAAGTGCAATCAAGCCTTAATTGTGGGTTTTGGTGATAATAATCATGCAATTAGAGAACTAATGAGATTTATCGAGATGACAAGCAGGGAATTTATATTCAAGGATGCTACATGGAACAGAGGAGCCCCCAATTATAAAAGTAGATGGCTTCAAACTCAAAGGAGATTTAAATTCTTTTATATATTGAATTTGAGTATAGGAAAAGTCATACTATAAAGGGGGGCACAATGCTTAAGCTAATATGTGCTACCAAGTGCTCAAACAACCACATGCATCCTTACATTTATAGCCAAGACAGTCTATACTTCACTATTACCCTTGTTGTCTTGCATGGTGCGACACTGCCATACTTGAAGAGAGGCTCGCCCGACCCCTTGGTCGTGGGCTCCGGTTTGCCTAACCCCTTGGTCGTGGGCTCTGCCTCACCTGACCCCTTGGTCGTGGGCTCTAGTTCGCCCGACCCCTTGGTCGTGGGCTCTAGTTTGATCGACCCCTTGGTCATGGGCTCCGGTTCACCTGACCCCTTGGTCGTGGGCTCTGGCTCACCCAACCCCTTGGTCGTGGGCTTCATCTCGCTCATCCCTGAGGCCGCGGGCTCCATCTCGCCTGACCTCGAGGCCACAGGCTTCATCTCGCCCGACCCCTTGGGTACGGTGTTCATTGAGGGTTGGGGTATATATACCTTTCCCTTTTCTTCCCAATGGCTATCTGCGATTCAAGTGACCGTTGGGGGTGGGGGTATATATACCTTCCCTTTCCTCCCCAATGGTAACCTGCTCTCTTCTTCCTCACTTTAGAAAGCACAAAAATAGAGCAGGAGCTCTCTCTCTCTCACTCCATTGTTGACCTCAAGCCCCCAAGCAAATTCATTGATTTCCCTATCCATCCTTGAGGGAAAAGGGTCCAAAACTTGATTTGAGAGCAGCTCAATTGATTCCCAAACTCTAAGGAGCACTTGGTTCATGTTTTAGCCGGTGGTTGTGTTTGTTAATCTTGGAGCTTGGCTCCTAGCCGGCTAGAGCATCGCTCGTGGAGCTTGCCAACTTATGTGGTAGCCCCAGGAGGTTTGTAACCACCTCTTGCAGCAAGTAAAATCACCCCTTATCTCAAGAGTTCACTCTCTTGACTTGAGAACGAGGTAGGGTTACAAAGCCCTAAAGCCTTAGTGGTATACCTCAATAACATGGACTTAGGCAAGCCTTGGTGGCGAGCTGAACCACGAGATAAATCCTTGTGTCATCTTGTGTTCATGTTGCTACACTTCTGTTCTTGTTGTTGTTGAGGTGCGGCAGTGCCCCGCTGTTTGGTGCGGCAGTGCCGCTGTGCAGCAGTGCCGAGCTCACAGAGTGGCAGTGTCGTGGGTGAATTTGACTTCAGTTTGAGTTGAATTTTTATAGGCCTATTCACCCCCTCTAGGCATACCAGAGATCCTACAATCTATTTTCTAGAAAAGTGGGAGAAATACTTGACTCTAGCTGGGTTTTCTTATAACAATAGCTATTAAGAAAGCATTTGTATGGCACCTTTTGAGGCTCTATATGGCAAGAAATGTAGAACACCTCTTAACTAGGTTGAAGTGGGTGATCATAGTTATTTTGGACCTGATTTTATCAAAGAAGCTCAAGAGCAAGTTAGTGTTATCAAGAAAACTTATGCGGACAAGCGAAGAAGGCCCTTCCAGTTTGAAGTTGGTGACCATGTGTACCTAAAGGTATCCCCGATGAGGGGTGTGCATCAGTTTAGAGTCCATGGAAAGTTAGCTCCTTGTTATGTCGGACCTTATAAAGTTTTGAAATGATGTGGCTCGGTTGCTTATCATCTCCAACTTCTGGATATCTTGTCAGTAGTACATAATGTATTTCATGTTTCCTAATTAAAGAAGTGTTTACAAGTTCCTAAGGAAGTGGTGGAAATGGAAGGACTCCCTCTCCAACCTGATCTTTCTTATATTGAGCATCCTGTCAAAATCTTGGATGAAAAAGAGAGTCACTAGAAAGAAAGTGGTGAAATTTTATGAAGTCCAAGGGCAAAATCATTCAGCGGAAGAACCAACTTGGGAACAGGAGAGTTATATTTTAGAGCATTATCCCCACCTTCTCCCCGATGTGCCGAGGTAATAGTTATCTTAAAAGCTCACTCTTATCCTTTTTCCTACACTAGGCACTCACATGAAATCTTGGGACGAGATTTTGTTTAAGGGGGGAGAGTTGTAACACCCTCGGTGTTACACCCTAAATCATTTACTAAAACATGTCATGAGCATCATGTTTATGTGTTAATGCATGTGATAGAATATGTAGATAAATTTCTTATAACTTAAAATAACTAATAAAAATGTTAAACGAAAGTTGATTCAATAGTTTAGGTATATCAAGTAGGATTTAAAACCAATTTTAATTAAGCAAAAATACTATAGAACATGTGTGTGATACTTACATAAAGTTTGAAGTACAAACTTTGTAGATGATAGTGAAATACTTGCTGTCAAAAAATGATATTACTAGCTAATATTTCCACTAGCTTAGAAATCACAAATTGAAATCAAATTCGGCTCAAAACTTTAAAAAAATTTCCAAGTCTATCAACAGCTAGACATTGCTATGCTTAGCAAATTATTTTGAGAGATTGGATTAAAGGTGGGTGTAGTGTTATAGCTTGATTTAGTAGTCTCATATGTCATCTTGAGCATGGTGAAGATGGTTTGGCTCCTGAAGCAACCGTTTAGTCATTTTGGGCGCTTTAAAATTCATGCACGACATGGCTTCGGGATGGTTGGCGCCGTGCGCGCGGCCACCCCACGCCACGCACATGGCTACATCCCATGCGATCACCCTATGAAACCATGCTGGGTCGGTTGGGCCACCTAGGTTTGGCCAAGGCTGGCCACAGCGAGCCACTGGCCCCACGCTCTGCTGCCTAGCCTCGCGCTACCGCCATTGGTGCCGTCATGTCCACCCACTATTACCTCACCATACTACTAACCAGCCTCGCGCTGTGATGTTGCTGCTGTCATCGCATCATCATCGTGTCCGCGCTTGTCTGTTGTACTCTCTATGCCGCTGCCGGCCTAGTTCAAGGCCACCACTGCCGCGCGCACGTGGCCGAGCTCATTGTCGCCTTGACATTTAAGACACTATGGCGGCATGGGCCACGATGGTCAAAAATGCGCATGCCTGTCTGCTAGCGCCTGCGCATGGGTCTCCATGTGCTCGCCAGCTGCATCCAGCCAAGGCGAGGACGAGCCGAGCCCACCTATCATGCCCCGTCTCTCTCTTTCTTCCTCTGCTGCCACCGCCGAGCTATGCCATAAATTGCCCTATGAACAATCACCTCGATTCAATTCATCGCATCCACGGCTTCACCATCACATCCTCTCATTGCCTGACCCCACCCAACTTTGAAGCGAGCATGGCCGAGCTCCAATTTTGGTGTTTCCCCATTGCTGTGCCGATAAGGCCACATCCAGCCGTGGGTGTGGGCAGCTCTCCCATCGTCCCTCCTGAGCCAATTCACCTGCACCACTAGCATCGCCTTGACTCCCTCTCCATCTTGCATGCCTTAGTCGAACTGCTACCACCTCCTCTTCGTCGTTGACGCAACCATGCCGTCGTGGTGCATCACCGCATGGCTCGGCCACACATGGCCAGCCTTCCTCCATCATCTTCCACCCCAACTATCACCTCGGCCTGGTCCATGGTAGCCTCCTAATGCTCACACGCTAACCGATTAGGTCTATAGCTGTCCTAGCTCACCAGAGCAGTGGTGCCGCCATCACGGATGGCCGCGCGCCGCTGCAGCCTTCCCCAGCCAATCATATCACCCTGCACCACCGCTTAACATAGTCGCTCAGGTCAGAGATGGTGACCAATCCGTTAGGTGGGCCCACGTAGTTCCTAGGTGGTCGGCATAGGCGCTCAGTGCTTCGCTCACCACGTCGCCGTACACTGAGTCACCGAGGGTGCGCACGGGTGAATTAGGGAAAGGCCAGGGGGTTAAGTGAGAAGTTCTGTGAGAGGGGGAAGTAGTGTTAGTACTTAGTTGTAATTCAGGAGAAGTGCGAGGTCTATTTTGCAAAAACGCCAGCGCACGCAAACTTCCTCGCCTCTGGCCACGTCGTGTGCGTGGGCTAGTGTCGTCTGGGCCACGCGGGAGAATTCAATTTTCTTTTTCATAAGGAATTAGAGATAGTTTTCTAATTTAATTTTTGAGCTGATGTTTGGTAAATCATATAAAATCATGTAGGTGTCCAAAAATTGTGAAACAAATTTTGTTAGGTTCCTAAAATTATGCTCTATCTGTTAGTGTATTTAGTTCATATATGTACATGTTGATACCAGGAGCTATTAAATCATTTGTGAGTGCTCAATATTATTAAGTTAATTACTGTAGGAATTTTTGTGGTAAATTGGTGATAGATTTAGTCCTAAAATTTTTATAGTAGCTTCATTGTATTATTATGTGCTCACTATAATTTTTAGAGCTTTAGAATAGACTAATCATTAGGGTAGTTAAATGCTCTTTGTTTTAAATATGCATTAAATCATTAGTAGGAATAAAGATATATCCTTCAATTGTAAAGCTAGGTGATTGTTAGTTGAACCCAACACTTTGCTTGGTAAAAATTATAGTTAGCTTAGTATCTTAGTCATTAGAGCTAGCTTCATAGCTTAGTATACGTATTCTTATTTTAAGAGTTGCTATTGCATAAATGCCAAGTGTTGCATCATCATTGCATGCATATAGAGAACGAGTTGGCATAGATCGTGACCACCGGCGATCACGAGTTCTAGGAGATCATTGAGGAGTATGAGGAGGAGATTCTCGTGCAGGAGGAGGTCCCGAAGCCACCACTAACTGACGCAGCTGACACCGCGCCTGCATAAGGCAAGCCCTGGTGCATAAATCCTTATTTTTGTATAATCATTGTTTATATATGTCGTGGGCATTTACATTATAGGAATTTTATGAAAACCACATGCATAGATATAACCGTCATATGAAGTCCTACTAGTACAGGTTCGAGTAGCTGCTATGCTTAGGTTTTTGGTAGTGTGAGTAACCTGCCGTTACTCATAATAGGTGATTATTATTACTCTCATAATGAAATGGTGAAAGGGAAAATGGAGATAGGGCAGGGATATGGTATGGGTATTGGTGGGTGTAACAGGTTGTGTCCCGCGGCCAACGGGGCTTAGCTTGGTTACACTATTTTCCCTATCTATGTTGATTAAGGACCGTCAGTTGCTGTGGATGGTAGTTAGGTCACAGACTTATTATCCTAAGCACATACTTGCTTATGGGAGTGGAAAGGCTCATTATGCTCTTCTCATGGGTTTTGGCTCTTTTTGGACCGACTAATTAGAGGCAGGGAAAGGTGGATGTCTAAGCACCATACTAAGACCAGGTCTCAAGTGTGAGGGCTTGGAGTCCAAGTTTAGATGGGGACCTAGACCCCATGATATGAGTGGAATGGGTTGGTCTTGTTTGTGCCTAGGGTACAAACGGGGCATGTGTTTTGGGGTACTCGGCTGGGATACAGTAGTTCATGAATCGCCGTTTCCATGAGACGGTACGACTTGGCTATGGTCTAGCACCATAGTAAGAACTGGAAGATGAAAGATGATAAAATGGTGCTGATGGCTCAACCCTTGCTTGAAAGTAGAAGAGGTGCTTACCTAGAATGGTTAGCTAATGAAGTAATCATGACTACTAATAAAACTTGACCATAAGGATGAACTATTAGTAATGCTTTTCACAAACAAAAAGAAAACAACAAACCCATATTGCCTTTCATACTCCTTAGAGTCAGGTAAGTCTTACGAGTACATTATGTACTCAGGGTTTATTTTACCCCTATTGCAGGTGCAGCTTGAGGAGTAGCTCTTATGTGGAGGATTCTTCTAGTGGGCATAGATGGATCCTTGTATCGTTTCCACTAGATGCTTATTTTCATTCCACTATTTAATTATTGCACTCTGAACTCTGGTATTATAATAAATAATTTCTAAGAACTATTGTTGTATGAAATGGACTAAGTATTGTAAGCTCATACTCATTATTGGATTCTAGATCTAAAACGTGTATTGTTTCGAGTTCTCCCTTGGTGTGTGCTCAATGGAATTATCTGATATAGCTCCCTTTTGAGGTGCTTAGTGTCTAGTGGAAGACGAACGCCTCTGGAAGGGTGTTATTTCAGGTGGTTCTATCACAGGTGGTATCAGAGCCAATAATGAGTCTATGAGTTTAAAAATTCTTTTCAAAACCTAAAATTTGACCAATAAAAGCTTTGCAAAAAGTAGGATGCGATAAAATTTGACCAACAAAAGCTTTACAAAAAGTTTGATCATCAATCTTTAGGCTATGGAAGCTCTTGATCTCGGAGCCAAGGATCTCTATCTCGATCTTAAGGTTTATCTCTCATAACATGAGTTTTGGTTTAATTCCTAAGCCTTGATCCACACTTAGTGAAACTAGCTTATAACCCAACCATAGTGAGCCTGGTAAGCCACCTAAACTACCATAGGAATGTTTGGCACATGCAAGATGCACAACTCCACAAATCTAAGCTTGAAGCCTAGGATTTCCTTGGAGCATAGGTTCTATTGCCCGTGTGATGGACTGTCTGTCAAACCGATAGAGTGTCCATCAATCCATAGGAAACCACTAAGGATCCTTATCCCCTGTCAGCCTAGCACAGTGAAGCATCCGTTACCCATGGTGGAGTATCCGTTGAATTATAGAGAACACTAACCCAGCAACCCAAGAACACCCAGTTCATACCAGAGCATTCGTAGATTGACCGAACTATCCAATGTGGACAGAGAACCCAAGAAATGCCTAAGTCCCAAACCCATTGGAGTCTCCACAAACTCTATGGAGCATTCATCAATCAGTACAGAGCCAGACTAGAGACAAACCATCTTGGTATCCAGCACAACAGAGTGTCCATTAGTAGAATGGAGTGCCCGCCAGTCATAGGAAGAGTGAGCAAGCTTAAGCAACCTACTCGAGTAATCAACCCACAACCAAAGAGCTTAGTCATACCTAATCTAGTAGTAGAGCCATAGTTAGATGGCTCTCCATAAGTACTAAGGTAGTAACCTAATCCTATCCACCCATGTTCCTCCTCATCATTCTGATTGTCGATGTATCTGTCGGGTTCACAAACCTAGGGTCCCTCATGGACCGACTTCCCAAACAAGGGCTCGGCCCAAGCAGACAATGCACAACTCATGGGCTGGCCCATATATCTAAACAATAGGCTAGAAGGGTGATCCAATCACCGATCGAAAGGTCTAGCCGAGGAGGAGCGACGCCCATTTTCTAACTCTGGCCCACCTCTCCGACCAGAGGGCTCACTTCGGTCTCCAGCCCACCTTCGGATGGCCTCACCGACCAGAAGGCCTGGCCAAAACACTACTTATGACTCTAACCCTATGTCTCCGACCGGGGTACACAAAAACTCTGCTCACTACTCTTCTCTGACTGGTGCAATCAGAGTCGACTAGGACCAACCGACTCGGGACGCCCGCTCGGAAAGGACCAGGGAACGAACAGAGAAAGCAAGGCAAGACACACAAGTCTAACCAAGATACTAGGGACTGTACCCTGTACACCTGCAGAAACAGTACTCTGCAACCTCCCTAATATGAATAGTGTTGTAGGCATCGACATTTTCCCTACAGTATTGTGGGCGCCATTAACTCCCATACGGTAAGGCTCCCCCCATGTGCCTCTGGGCATCAACAGTGTTGTGGGCGCCAGTATTTACCGCACCGAGTGAACATGGTAAAACTCCTCACATGCCTCTGGGCATCAATAGTATAGCAGGTACCAACATCTACCATACCTAAACAAAATAACGAAACCTCCCACATGCATCTAACATCCAACAGTGTTGTGGGCGCCTACCATCATCCTGTACCACCAGCGTGGGCAACAAGGCTTAGAAGCATATGTACTCTCTTCCTCTCACTTGTAAGGTCATCCCCTTCATCTATAAAAGGGGATGCGCACTCTCCCAACATTTAAGCGATTTTAGATTCATTAGATCGACCAAGTTCACTAGCACACAACCACAGAACCGCTAGGTTCGATCCACAAGCACATGCTTGAACACTTAGCTCATAGCGGAGCTCTTGTCGCTCTCGGCCCTTCTGACCAGAGTCTAACCGGACCTCTTGTACCCCCCATCTTTCTCCATCTTGTTTGTAACCCCACTGCAAACTTCGAGCACCTGGGCTCAGGAATAAAGTCACTGACTGTTGACACCGTTTTTTGCACGTGTCAAAATAATTGGAGTGGACCAATCGGCAAGGGGAAAGTTATTGAATACTTTGATAGCCAATAAAAGCCAGTTTGTAAAAATGGTTGCCGATAGTTGGTGATGATCGATGGAAAGGATGATTTGGACTCAGGCGTTGCCGATGAGGTTGGAGGAGTTGTTGTCGATGCCGATGAAAGGAGACTTAAAGACTACTGCCGATGAAACAGGGAGTATGCCGATGAAGGAAGACTTGAAGACTATTGCCGATGAAGCAGGGAGTCTGCCGATGAAGGAAGACTTGAAGCCTACTGCCGATGAAATAGGGAGTATGCCGATGGAAAGGACAGTGAGATTTCCATCGTACTTGAGGCGGACAGGGAAATAGATAGGAGTTGATTTCCTTTTCTGTATTTGTTAGGTTATGATTCGTGTAAGAGTCACGTGTTTCCTTAGATATGGGATTGGTGTCCTAGTTGTGTTTGGTTGTGTCTCTTTAGATCAGGGTATAAATATGGAGTAAGGAGCAATGTAATAGAAATCAATCAATCAATATCAAAACCAACTTTTACTCCTATTTACATCTACTTTTCGGCGACTTCGTCAATTTGCATATTTTTCTTTTTACGAGTTCTCATTGATTCGGCGAGCTGCATCGCTTCAGTGCGATCTTCGGCGATTCTCGAGTTCCGCGTGAGCACCTCTTGGCCGTGACTTCCGGGCGTATCGCTGTTGTCAGGACCAAAGTGTTCGTTTCTTCATCCTTGTCGATTAGCAGGTCAAATCGACTGGCACGCTTTGGATATCGATTCGGGTATTAGCCCTTTGTGTTTGCAAATCACTTTTGCATCAACACATCTTTTGGCACGCTCGGTGGGACCGCTTCAACCAATATGTTCAACTCCGAGATCGATCCAGGGAACATCATCGCAGTATCAGAAGAAGACCTCAAGGAAGAACAGAGGCAGGCTATGGAAAAGGCTGTAGAAGAATACAAGCAGCTTTGTCTGAGATCGTTTAGCTTGAACAAGAGTGGACAAGTCATCCAGAAGCAAGATTTGCCGTTGCCTCGGCAGGTTACCTTTGACTCCAATCCTGGTAAACTTCAAGAGATGGTTAATTCTGCAGTAAATCATGCTTTGATTAATCATTCCAATGTGCTGTCCAATACTGTTCATAATGCTGTGGTTCGAACTCTCAAAGAAGGACAGGCGGCACCACATTACGTTGGGCCTGCCTATCATCAACCAGAGCCGGCATCTGTCAAAACTCCATCGGCTCCTTCGGCCGTTGTGGGTACAGAATTTACTTCCCCTCCAGTATTGGCAGGCTCACCTAATATACAATCTACACCGATATAATCAGATCAGGTGTTACCAGGAGGGCGAGTTCAGCTTAATACAGATCTATCGGCATCAGCTATGTCAGGCCCTGTGTCTCAGAATAACCAGATTCCTACTAATTGGTGGGGATATGGCATGCCTCCAGAGTCATCTGCTTTCAATCCTAGATTACCTCAAGTATTTGATGCAGCAGGAAGAGCGCCTATATCATCGGCTGTTTCGCCGATGGCTCAAGTGCCTCAATATGCCGCAACTACTTCTGTACAACCAACTCCAGGAGGTTTCCAGATGCCTATGATTCAAACATTCAATTCAAGTCCATCGGCGAGCGTACTGCCGATGCAGCAGAAAGCCCCTGCTGTGAGTCAAACTGGGGTTCAGTTCATGCCTCAAACCAGTTATAATTATCCAACAATATCAGCAAATTACCAGCCATCGGTAAGTTTTGTGCCGATGAGTTCTAATAATGATTGGTCAGGACAGTTACCTGTTCAACATACAGTTCAGCGGAATCAGCAGGTTGCAGGGATTCAACAAGGTCATGTGCAAGCTGGTTTCCAGAATCAAGTATCGGCAGCCCAGCTGATGAATCCTTTCCAACAGGTTAATGGACCACAAGTAGCGGCAAATATGCCGATTGCTGGAGATCGTGGGCCACAAAGATATGTGGAAGGATGTCAGCAGGCACCTCCTGTAGAAATTCAACCAGTTCGTCAGCAGGAGGCTGATGCTTTTTGGGCCGATAAGATAGCAGAGATTATGAAAGATCAGTTTGGGATAAAGCCCAAGGTCAATACTTATTCTTATCGGACCCCATACCCTCCTGCATACGATTTAATTCCTCTCCCAAATCGGTACAAGGTACCGGATTTCACTAAATTCTCTGGGCAAAATGATACATCGACAATGGAACATGTCAATCGCTTCATTATTCAATGTGGAGAGGCAGCTAACAGAGATGAATTAAGAGTTCGATTATTTTCATCATCTTTGTCTGGATCAGCATTTACATGGTTCATTTCATTGCCACCAAATTCTATTATTACCTGGGTTGATCTAGAAAAACAATTCCACAAATATTTCTTTGCTGGAATCCATGAAAAGAAGCTTACCGATTTAGTAAAATTAAGACAGCGTAATGATGAATCGGTAGAGAGCTTTGTACAAAGGCTACGAGATGTAAAAAATAAGTGCTACAGCCTGGTGCTGGATGATCGGCAGCTTGCCGATTTAGCTTTCCAGGGGTTATTGCCACATCTTAAGGACAGATATGCTTCTCAGGAGTTTGAAAGCCTCAGTCATCTTGTGCAAAGGATCTCTGATCAAGATACTAGGGTTTTTGAACCTAAAAAGAACTGGAGTAAAAAGGTATCATTTGTTGAAGAAGTAGGAGATTCTGACTCTGATGAAGAACCAGTTATCGGCTTAGCTGAGTGGGTTAAGAATAAAAAGCCGATATCATGTCCCTTTGGTCAAAAAGAGCCAGAAAAGTTTACCTTTGATATCACCAAGGCCGATAAAATATTTGATCTTCTGCTTCAAGAGGGTCAAATTAAGCTGTCACCTAATCACGTGATCCCATCGGCAGAAGAGTTGAAGAAGATTTTGTACTGCAAATGGCACAATGCAACTTCACACAGTACAAATGAGTGCAAGGTATTCAGGCAACAGTTACAATCGGCTATTGAATCTGGGAGAATTAAGTTTGGTACTTCCAAGACCCAGAAGCCGATGAAAATTGATCAACACCCTTTTCCAGCAAATATGTTGGATGCCAAAGGAAAGACCAAGGTATTGACGTCAGAGGCTGCTGAGAAAAACGCGTCAGTAGACCCCCAACATCGGATAACTCCCGATGATGCAAAGAGTAAGGGTTTGCTAGGGGAAAGCAGTAGTTCCAAGAAACCTCCTCGACCTGGCATTGTGATTACTCATCGAAGGCAGCAGGAGGGTTGGCGTCAACGTAATGACCGATATCGGCAACAGCAAGAAATGAGACGTCAGGAAGAGTGGAATCGACATAAAGATCATTGGAGATGTCCGTTCTTCATCCATTGCTGGGAAGAAGGTATTAAATTGCCAACTGTTGAAAATTGCCCTGAGTGTAATGGTTATTACGGAGTCAATCGTTCAGAAAGGAGGTTTCAACGTGGTAGTCAGGGTTTGTCTATCAACGAGCCGATCAGAGGCAGAACATCAGTGCATGATCGGCTGGGGGGTAGACTTAGTGTACATGAGAGGCTTGGTAAACGCGCTGGATATTTTCCAAGGAATCAAGAGGAGCTTGAGGAAATGGCAAACGCAAGAGTTCCCGATGAGGAGATATTCTACAGGGACCCTAATATACGTCGCGTAGAACTAACTAGGACTTGTTATCAGCCGGTTTGGAAAACCAAGTTTCCTCGATGGTGCCCAGAGGGTCTGACAAAGACACAGAGAAGGAGGATGCAACGTGAGCGTCAGGAGGATTTATACCAGGAGGAAAATTCCTCCAATGAAAGGCCTGGTCATCAGCAGTGGCAGGTAAAACACAAAAATAAGGGTCCATCGGCAGATGTTAATATGGTATTCATGTTGCCGATGGAGTTTCTGGCACTATCTGATAATGAGGAAGAAGTTGTTTTCTCTGATCAAGTAGCTCAGCTAACGCTAGATCCAATGATGGCTGTTTTTGAGAAACCTACCGATGACGAGAGACAGCATCTTAAGGCTTTATTTGTGAAAGGCAGAGTTGATGGGCAGCCTGTGTCTAAGGTACTTATTGATGGAGGGGCTGCGATTAATATTATGCCTTACGTGATGTATCGGAAACTTGGTAAGGGAGATCAAGACTTGACCAAAACCGATATGATGTTGAAAGATTTCGAAGGCAATGTGTCACCGGCTAAAGGGGCAGTATGCGTTGAATTGACCATCGGCAGCAAAACCTTGCCGACGACGTTCTTTGTTATCAACGGCAAGGGTGCATATAATCTGCTTCTAGGGAGGGATTGGATTCATGCTAATTGTTGTGTTCCTTCTACAATGCATCAATGCCTCGTACAATGGATTGGAGATAAGATTGAAGTCGTCCCTGGTGATTCTTCTTATATCATCGCATCGGCAGAATCAGATACTTATGAGCGAACTAAATGCATATCAGGAGAAGCTTGGGAAAAAGAGTTCCTTAGAGTTGCTGATTATGAAATTCCACCGATCCAAGCAGTCGGTTCTGAAGAGGAGTTTTAATGGATAGGTTTGCCGATGATGGAAAATTAGGTCAAGGGTTCACATCGGCAGATGATTTGGTAGAAGTAGATATCGGTGATGGTGATAGGTCGAGGCCTACTTTTATTAGTGCTAAGTTAGATTCTAAGTGTAAGCAGCGAATAACAGATTTGTTAAAAGAATATAAAAATTGTTTTGCTTGGGATTATACTGAGATGCCTGGGTTAGACCGATCGATAGTTGAACATCGGTTACCTATCAAATCTGGATTTCGGCCACATCAGCAGCCAGCGCGCCGATGCAACCCTAATGTACTTCCTGACATTAAGGCCGAAATAACTAAATTAATTGAAGCAAAGTTTATTCGGCAATGTCGATACGCAGAGTGGATCTCTAATGTGGTTCCTGTTTATAAGAAAAATGGGAAACTTCGTGTTTGTATTGATTTCAGGAATCTCAACAAAGCCACACCGATGGATGGATATCCAATGCCGATTGCTGATTTGTTGATTGATGCTGCGGCTGGACATCAAATTATTAGCTTCATGGATGGTAATGCAGGTTACAATCAAATATTCATGGCTGAGGAGGATATTCCCAAGACTGCTTTCAGATGTCCAGGACATGTGGGGTTGTTCGAGTGGATAGTCATGACGTTTGGTTTGAAAAATGCCGGTGCTACTTATCAAAGGGCTATGAACTTTATTTTTCATGAGTACATCGGCACATTAGTGGAGATCTACATTGATGATGTAGTGATTAAGTCTGGAGATATCACAGCACATTTAGCCGATCTGCGAAAAATACTGGAGTGCACAAGGAGGCATGGATTGAAGATGAATCCTAATAAATGTGCATTTGGTGTATCGGCAGGACAATTCTTGGGTTTTATGGTGCATCAACGGGGCATTGAAATCAGTAGGAAGTCTATTGATGCAATTAACAAGGTGATTGCTCCTGCCAATAAGACTGAATTGCAATCTTTGATCGGCAAGATTAATTTCATTAGAAGATTCATATCTAATCTGTCGGGTAAGATCAAGGCTTTCAGCCCACTACTTAAATTAAAAGCTGATCAGGAATTTGTATGGGGAGTTGAACAGCAATTAGCCCTTGATGAAATTAAGAAATATTTATCAAATCCTCCAGTGCTAGTTCCACCTCAACATGGGAAGCCTTTCAGGTTGTATTTGTCAGCTGGTGATGCAGTTATCGGTTCAGCTCTTATTCAAGAATTTGAAGGGAAAGAACGTGTTATTTATTATTTGAGCAGAAGATTAGTGGATGCCGAGACGAGGTATTCGGCTATCGAGAAATTGTGTCTGTGCTTATACTTTTCTTGTATCAAATTAAGGCATTATTTGTTATCTGCCGAATGTACGGTCATATGCAAAGACGATGTGGTCAAGTACATGTTGTCGATGCCGATGTTAAGTGGTAGAATCGGCAAATGGATTTTAGCATTATCAGAATTTGAACTGCGCTACAAATCAACTAAGGCAGTTAAAGGGCAAGTGATGGCTGATTTTGTTACTCAGCATTGTAACACGGTGGATTCTCTGGGGATTGCTCCCTGGACACTTTTCTTCGATGGGTCCACATGTGGTGAAGGAGCAGGTATCGGCATTGTGTTAATTTCACCTCAAGGAAAGAAGTATGAGTTTTCATTGCCGATTGTTGCTACAGCGACAAATAATCAAGCTGAATACCAAGCCTTGATAAAGGGGTTAGAATTGCTGAAGGAGATACGTGCCGATGTTGTTGAAATCTTTGGTGACTCTATGCTAGTTATAAATCAATTGGCTGGAATTTATGAATGCCGAAGTGAAGCCTTGATTTCGTATTATGAAAGGTGTTTGCAATTATTGAAAGGATTTAGAGATTTTCGTCTTGAACATATCTCTCGATTGCATAATGAGGAAGCTAATCGACTAGCTCAGCATGCTTCAGGGTATCAGACCATTCAGGAAGTGCTAACATCGGCAGTTGATACCGATGACTGGAGGAAAGAGATTGTCGATTATTTAAAGGATCCAGGTAGAAAGGTTGAGAGACGTGTAAGGTTCCAAGCTACCAAATATGTGCTCCTCGATGATGAATTATATTATCGAACTATAGATGGAGTTTTACTCAGGTGTGTTAGCAATGATGAGTCGAAAAACTTGATGGGTGAAATTCATGAAGGGGTATGTGGGGCACATCAATCGGCTTTCAAGATGAAATGGATGATCAGAAGGAATGGGTACTATTGGCCGACTATTCTTGAAGATTGTTTTAAATATTTTAAGGGATGCCAGGGGTGTCAAAAGTTTGGTAATATTCAAAGAGCGCCTGCATCGGCTATGAATCCTATAATCAAACCATGGCCGTTCCGGGGATGGGCTATTGATCTCATTGGTCAGATTTATCCGCCATCGAGTAAAGGACATAAATTTATTCTGGTTGCTACCGATTATTTCACAAAGTGGGTTGAGGCAATTCCTCTAAAAAAGGTGACATCGGTCAATATGATTGATTTTGTGAAAGAGCATATTGTTTACCGATTTGGTATTCCTCAGACTATCACTACCGATCAGGGTACTATGTTTACATCGGGAGAATTTGATGAGTTTGCTGTAGGTATGGGAATTAAAATTTTAAATTCTTCTCCATATTATGCTCAAGCTAATGGTCAAGCTGAGGCTTCTAACAAAGGGATCATCAAACTCATTAAGCGCAAAATTGAAGAGAATCCTAGGAGGTGGCATACAGTATTAAATGAAGCCTTGTGGTCATGTCGGATGTCATGCCATGGTGCAACCAAAGTAACGCCTTATCAGTTAGTATATGGACACGATGTAGTGTTGCCTTGGGAAATTAAGGTTGGCTCTAGACGAATACGTTCTCAAAATCAGCTGACAGCCGATGAGTATAATACTCTTATGAAAGATGAGTTGGAAGATGTGGCGGGTCATCGGTTAAGGGCTTTAGTTAGTATTGAAGAAAATAAGAAAAGAGTAGCTAGATGGTATGACAAGAAGGTGAAAGTAAAAGAGTTTGCCGATGGAGATCTGGTCTGGAAATTGATTTTACCGATTGGGACTAAAAGTTCAAAGTTTGGAAAGTGGTCTCCTAATTGGGAAGGTCCATATCGGATAAATCAGTCTATTCCTGGTAATGCATATATTTTAGAAACCCTCGAAGGGGTTGTGTTTCCCAGAGCGTTAAATGGAAAATATTTAAAGAAATATTACCCTAGTATCTGGACAGATGCATAAAAGTATAAGTGCCGATAACAGTACTATCGGCTAGAATTATGCAAGGGTATCAATGTCTCATAAAGTGCCGATACAATAAATAAGATTACACGTTCAGCAAGGATTGGATAGCTAATATCGCACGTAGGCGAATCTGGTCGGCTTCTTCCATTTCTTTGATATCGTCATCGGCAGCACCCTCCACAGGCTTGAGTTTCTTCTTCATGGCTAAAGCTTTGCGAGCTTGGATATCTCTTTCTTGCTGAAGGGCTTTGACGGCATTGGGTAGCTGGCTTTCTTCTTGTTGAGCATGAGTTAAGGCTGCATCGATTTCTTTCAATTCAGCCAATAGAGCTGCCTTCCTTGCCGATAGATCCAAGATTTTCTGCTTAAGTGCAGCACCCGAAGTCTGCAAGTTGACGATGCCCTTGTGCTTCTCATCAGCGATTTGTTTCAGTTGTAGCATCTCTCCTTTAAGTTGAGCTTGAGCTGCTCTATCGGCAATGCGCTGAGCAGCCCGTTGATATTGCAGTTGACGGCTTTCTAAGTGAGCTGCTGGGAAGAGTATTTCTTCAACATCGGCAGGGACCTGGCCACGAATTGTTTTGAAAATTGCCTTTGCGGGGTCCGAGTCATCTACCAGTTGGGCGGTACTTTGCTGTAGCAAGTTCAGGAGGGTTTCCAACTTGGATTTAGTCTCTGCCGATATTGTTCCCAGTGCAAGGGAAGAACTTGTTTCCTCTCCATCGTCGTCAGAAATGTCAATGGCAAAGGAAAATAGGCTGTTCGGGGAATCTTGTTCCTGAAAGAAAGACAAGGAGATCAATCAGGGGTAAGTATGAGTATTGTAAAATTAGATAGGTTGATCGGTTTACCTGTTTCAAGGCAATTTCCTGTGCTTGACTGGAGGAAGCCACCTGGAGTATGTCGTGTGGATCGGCTGAACTTGCCGATGGGATATCCTCTGTGACTTCATCGGTGGTGGGTTCTTGAGGTATGATGACCGATGACATTGGGGCAGATGTAGGGATCGGCATAGACCTTTGACGTTTTGGTTGTGCTTCAGTATCTGTTGAAGCTTTGCGCTTTGCTTGGACATCGGCAACGATTGGCTGGGGGGCATCGACACTTGTTGGTTGTGAAGCTTGGGCATCTGGTACGTTTGCCGATGTACCCAATTGTTGCTGTAAAACAAGTGTGAGATATGATATTTAACAGATAAATGTAAAGTCAAGAAGCTACCTCTGAAGGAGTGGTGCTTGATATCGGCGGAATTGCCGATGATGATCCAGTCGTGGCTCTTACCCCCTGATGATTAAGGTTAATATAGTTTGTGATCGGCATAAGTGAAAATAAACAAGGTTGTTACCTTAAAGGCTTTGACCAAGGTTGTAGCAGCGGCCGATGGAGTAGCCCTGGATGTAGCCAATTTGGACTTAAAAGTGATGGTCTTGGTACGAATCTTCTGGTGGGTCAAAGCAGCTAAGGTGGGAGCGTTGTAGCCGATCGGCGATGTTGGGGAAATAGGCCGGAGGTTGAAGGGTTTCCCACTTTTGCTCACCGATGGTGCTGGGTGGTTAACCTGTTACAAGGGAGTCAGTTATTGATAAATGAAAGGAAAAGCAGAAGGGAGTTCAAGGAAACTTACCGCGTCGTCAGGGATGGCATATTCAGAATCAATCATGTGCCGATATGTGTGAGCAGAAGTCGAGAACAGTTGCTCTTTCCACTCTCGCCACCATTGCTTGTATGACTCGGTGATGAAAGATATTGGTGTCCAGGTGGATATATCAACATCTGTGGTATCGGCATCAGGAGAAAGTTGTACTACCTTGTTCCAGTCTGTTCCGCAGGTGATTGTTTCCCTGGGTTTGATCACATCGGCAAAGCAGAGTTTGATTGGCAGTTGCCCAAAAGCCAATTGGCGGGATACTGCCGATGGGTTGTAAAATTCATATGTAATGTTGGTGTTTTTCCCGCTGCCGAATGTGTTTACTGGAATTGCCCTGGGAGTGATGATAGCCATCATGAGCTCATTATCTTGATTCAGAGTGTCATCGGCAAAGTTGAAAAGAAGGGGGAATCTGTTTTCTTCGTCGATATAAGGCACCCAGGCCCTATGATCACGAGAAAGACCATTATAGAAGCTTTGAAAGAATCTGCCGATTTGGTCTTCGTTGGCTTCTGTTCCAGGAAGAACAATTATGGCTTCACCAAAATTGAGGGGTGAGCGTGTTGCCGATTCATCATCCCCGAGCACATAATCTTCAGCAATTTCTCGTGGGAATTGTTGAGCAAAAAAGTCCCATTGCAAGCGTTTGTGCATATGGGCATTCAGCCACATGTTGATGAACCACCACGGGCCTCCTAGGTTGCCGATGGGTTCGCCAAGCAGAAGTTTCTGAGACACTTGGTGAAGAAGATGATAAGTGGAGCTCAGAAGGTATCGGCCAAGAGGAAACCTTACGCCATTAGCCAGAAGTTCAGCTGTAGGGAGGAAGGCGTTGGTTGGTCCTACTGATCGACCATAGAAGATAAATTTTTCTAACCACATATTCAGGAATGTGGCATGTTCCCTCTGGCTAGGTGTCCCGGTTTTCTGGTACTCTTGAATGTATCCTGTCCAACCGCCGATGTTACGGGTATTCACTCTATATTCAGGCTTTCTACCAAAGATGGAGCCTTCATCGGCAGTTGAGATGTCCAAGCCAGTAAGCATGTGGACATCGGCAAGGGTAGGGGTAGCTGGGCCATGTCCAAACATAAAAGTATTGGTCGTATCTGACCAGAAATAAGCAGCTGCAATCATCATTGATTCATTTTTCTGCATATCGGCAATAGAGAGCCTGATACATTGGTCTAACTTTCGCTCTGCCCAGTATACTTGCATCGATCTATTGACCCTCAAATACCAATCTTTCCACCCTTTGGTGGTTTTAGGCCAAGATCGGAATGTGTCTTTCCACAAGTTCAGGGAGAAATTTTGGGCTCTAAAAGGGATTCTGTTAACCTCTGCGTTGATCAGATCGGTTGGATCTGGGTTGCCCATCGGTCCAAGGCATTGGACGTGTGGCTGATCGGTTGGGATAATTAATTTGTTGCGCAGTTCCTAGGGTTATGGAATCCAGAAGACAGAAGAAAGGAAAAATCACCAACTGAATAAATTTACAAAAAGATCAAAGTAAAAGGTAATGGAAGTGAAGCGAACCGCGGGGACGTCGAAGTTGATGGCCATTGTCTTGAGGAAGGTGGAGATATGAGCTGGGAACTTGAAGTTAGCACCGAAGAAGGGTTCTTGTTGGTTGAGGTTGCGCGGTTGTTCGTCGGAGTCGCCGCCGGAGAGAGAGAATGCCAAGGATTGGAGGCTGAAGATAGAAAATGAGGGTTCCGGAGAAATCTATTTATAAGCCACCCAGAATAAGGGTATTTTGGACTTATCTCTATGACGCGCGCATATAGGTCAAGGCGGTGCAGAGGGATATGGTAACTATTCGCGCAATAATCAGGGGATTGTACAGATGAGTTGATAACAAATCAAGTTTTGGCTTGGAGAATGAGTTACGGTAATTGGGCAAAGGCAAGCGTTATCTGGAGTAAATTTCGGAGCATTAATGGTTTTATACTCCGAAATTGGGGGGCATGTGTTGACACCGTTTTTTGCACGTGTCAAAATAATCGGAGTGGACCAATCGGCAAGGGGAAAGTTATTGAATACTTTGATAGCCAATAAAAGCCAGTTTGTAAAAATGGTTGCCGATAGTTGGTGATGATCGATGGAAAGGATGATTTGGACTCAGGCGTTGCCGATGAGGTTGGAGGAGTTGTTGTCGATGCCGATGAAAGGAGACTTAAAGACTACTGCCGATGAAACAGGGAGTATGCCGATGAAGGAAGACTTGAAGACTATTGCCGATGAAGCAGGGAGTCTGCCGATGAAGGAAGACTTGAAGCCTACTGCCGATGAAATAGGGAGTATGCCGATGGAAAGGACAGTGAGATTTCCATCGTACTTGAGGCGGACAGGGAAATAGATAGGAGTTGATTTCCTTTTCTGTATTTGTTAGGTTATGATTCGTGTAAGAGTCACGTGTTTCCTTAGATATGGGATTGGTGTCCTAGTTGTGTTTGGTTGTGTCTCTTTAGATCAGGGTATAAATATGGAGTAAGGAGCAATGTAATAGAAATCAATCAATCAATATCAAAACCAACTTTTACTCCTATTTACATCTACTTTTCGGCGACTTCGTCAATTTGCATATTTTTCTTTTTATGAGTTCTCATTGATTCGGCGAGCTGCATCGCTTCAGTGCGATCTTCGGCGATTCTCGAGTTCCGCGTGAGCACCTCTTGGCCGTGACTTCCGGGCGTATCGCTGTTGTCAGGACCAAAGTGTTCGTTTCTTCATCCTTGTCGATTAGCAGGTCAAATCGACTGGCACGCTTTGGATATCGATTCGGGTATTAGCCCTTTGTGTTTGCAAATCACTTTTGCATCAACACTGACTGACTCAAACTGGATGAGGGGCACGTTGCCTAAACCAGTAAAAACCCTGTGTCATTGAGTGCTAGGCCACCTTCGATCACAACGTACGTCAAATCTACAAATATTTACTTGTTGGTCACTTTCTGCACCGACAATATCTCTTAGACGATCTTCCATATTCTCTCAGGAACATGCGTGAGTCTTTGTCGTCAGCTTCTAGATGTCTAGATGGTAACAACATCAAGCAGGCACCCCACTATTATAAACCCTACTTTGGATACTTATCAAGTTGCATTACGAGTTATACATCACATGTAGTCTTGGATAATGATTAGTCTTATACTACACCTAGAGTAGCCTAATAATCTGTAGAAGCCTCTCATCTAAACAATGGGAATGGGAATGCTTAATGCTTATTGCTTAGTTGCTTGGGTAACGGTAGAAGTCGAGCTTGAGAAGCGAACTCATACTCATGCGTGTAGGATGCTACACCTGGATAATTAACTACTAAAACTAATGAGGGTACAACTTGACTTACCAAAATAATCTGGCTAAGGACTAATGTTCCTAATACGGTAATCTTGATGATAACTTGGATATCTTGCTCATGCGAGGGGTAGGTCATCGTGAGTGTGGGATCTTAGACGACGTAGCTCATGGGGCAGTAAGGACCATGTATTGGGATACATAAATCTAAGTAACCACCTGTACAGACCACATGTCGTGGATGGGGTCGACAAGCCAAGTAACTAATTGTGACCTATTTATCCATGAAACTAGCAAGAGGTTGGCATCGGTCAGGAATGTCCGAGACTTTGACCAGGCAACCGCTCAAACCTTTCATCGGAAACTAGGGCCGAATTAGGGAAAGGTTGGAGACATGAGGCAACCCTTATCTCTAGTGCACGAGATATGGAGGTTTGTCTCGTTTCTCCGTGTGGGTACAGTTGTACACCTCTGCACAGTCTTGAAAGCCCTGAGTCCTTTGGGATGGAACTATTTGGTTGTTCTTTCTTTCTATACCCATGGTAGCATGAACAATGGACTATGAGCACTTTGTTATAATGATGAATACCTTTACTTCAATGTTGGGCATAGCATGTCATAATCTTAATGAACATCATTGCTTTCCACACTCATACAAATACCTAATAACTCCCTTATGCATCCACCAAACATTATATGTTGGAATTAAGTCCTGTGAGTATGCAATGTACTCACGGTGTAGCCGTTAAGTTGTTTTGCAGGAACGCTGTAGACTGATGGAGGTTGAGTCTCCATCATCGCTGCTTAGTAGCATCAGGGAAGGGTGACCCCAAGTATGCTACATGTTAACTTCATAGTCTTTTTTGAGTGACCTTGAGTGATTACTTTAGAATGGATTCTAGATCTTGTCCACTAGTTGGATCGGATCGCGCAATTTATGTAACCTCTTTCTTGTAAGCTTTTCAGTATAAGTTATTTGAGCATTATTCATTAGACTATGTCCGTTTGGTATGTGAACTGGTGCACGCCACTCAACCTGATCCTAAAGAGGAGTTGCCTACTGCGCTCCTAGGGCCGCGCGATGTTGTTTCGCTTAAATTGAGCACGTCGAGTGGATGACACTCGATTTAGGTGAAGTGTCGCGGTAGGCACCCCACAGTCACAGTATTAGAGCAATGGTTGGCTTGCATACATAATCCACCTACTAAACTCTCATCGACTAATGAGTAGTGTTTAAGGAATTTGAGTAAAACTTGGAATTCTACCAACCTAGGGTTGGAAACTAGAAGTTAGTTTAATCTAGCCAATCACCTACGTCAATTAGAACGTTAATCATCTAAGCATTTTTTAAAACAAAAGGAGTTTGGAAAAGTTTGTGAACATCAACCCCGGGTAGGAATAGTAGGATACCCCAAGGGAGAAGTGGTCTACCATAGTCACTTTACGTGTAGTATGTCTCAATGGTAAATTAGTTTGAGAGAACGTTAGCGATCCCTCTCTCTCCTAGGAGGCCTATCTCATTTGTGCTCTCCAATTTCTCTGGAAATCTAAGAATAGCCTATTATCCCTTATCATGCCCTCAAAGGAAGTTTGGCCAAATCTCCCCAGTGCCCCGATCTTATCATGCAGCACTAGAAGCAACTACAAGCAATTGAGAGTTATACAAGGTACAAACATCCACGAGAACCAAAACAACAAAGTATCGACCCAATGATAAACACCAGCTACCATGAGCACAACCATATAGCAAAGGAAGTTTAGAGCACCCCAACCTCATCACAAAGGACGCATCACCGACAAGTTACTTGTTTCTACCACCACATAGTACCAACATGAGTGCCCTCAGCACTAAGTCTTAAGAGCAGTTAATGGAAAAGTTTGGTTCGGACACAACAGGCAGAAACTAAGATCATCAGAGCCTCTCACTGATCTAGGAGACGGTAGTTGAGCGAAGCCATCAACCTTGAGATCCATGGCGGCGAGAAGCACCATGACCACGATTCCTACACCGACTGTGACAAACAATAGGCCTGGCAAGGGAAGCACCTGTAGAAGACAGACGAGTAGTTTAGGTCAAAGGAATAGAAGTTCTACCTATAGAAGATTAGCCTCGAGACCTACTCAAGAATGTGGGATCTCTTGAAACATGGTAAATGGTATCAGCTGGAACCCAAGAGGAACGAAAGACTAGAAGATTACCTACAGCAGTGGAGCTAGAAGTGGAAGCATCACCATACGGCCTTAGCAAAGGCGACACCATTGCAGGCGGCACCGGATGGCCGTAGAGAATGACCTCAGATGGGATCGACCCTGCACAAGCACTCATAAGCAATGAAAGGCCAAAACATTGTTCCAAGTAAAGTTAAAATGAGGACCATATAGTGTGAAGGAAAGGTGAAAAAGGAGGACATGCCTAGAGAATGGAGCCTTGGAATCCCTAGTGCCATTGGAGACAAGTCTCACGACAAGTAACGCTCCTAACCAGGAAATAGTATGTAAACCTCATGAGTTACCTCACAAGCACCACAAAAGTCCCTGACGGTGCGCAACACAAGGGCCATGATGTACGGCTAGAGGATCAGCGGAGCATCCACATCCTTCTTATATTCTAGCATCTAATTCACCATCTAGTCTAGCATGTGGAGCGGTTCGCCAGACAGCACGGCATTGACTATCTCCATGGAAGGCCACTCCATAGCATGATCATCCCACCCAACCATATGCACAATGGTATGCCTTAGGATCTTGAGAATCACCTTGGGAAGTCTCCTCAAGTTTCCCTGAGGATCATACTCGGTTGTCTTAAGATAGCGAAAGCAAGCTACCTCATCAACTCTCAACTTTGGAAGATGGGAAACCAATTTGCCCCATTTCATACCATGATGGCTCAACTGCACCGTAGCTGCAAGATCTTTGAAGGTAGCCATGAACTTGGATGTGCTAGTCATCCATATGAGCTCTTCCTTATCGGCATGGACCTCCAACATAGCATAAAAATACCTAATGATAGCCTCATTCCAGTCCTGCTAGAACCCAAGACCTTTGCCTAGCCCATAGCCTTAAGAGGAACAACCAGCTGTTCATGTAATAGAAGATCTCAAGATAGGGCTAGCTCGGCCACTGTTGTTCAATATGCATTGGCCTCATATCAATGCCACCATGATACAACCTGTACTGACTAAAGGTCTCAAAGAAGGGAGTCAGAAAATACCTTGCTTGTCCAAAGTGCCTAGACAATGCTAACTTGCTAAACTCAACTACAACCCAGTGGTAGCGATCTCTTGGAATAGCAGTCATGTCCATTGGGAAGATGTCATCGTCGTCACTCTCATCTGAAACAACCAACCTAGATGCCCTCTCCACCCAATGGCTTGGACCCGCACCAGACCTGCACCAAACAAAGAAATCGAAGATTAATGACATGTAGATATCCAAAGGAAGCTAGAGCTAAGTGATCCAAGAAAGGCCAACTATAGCCAGTTAGAAAGGAATTAAAACAAGCAAGGAAGGAACAAATTTTGAGCAAAAATGAATACAAGTGCAATATCCTAGTAGCAACATAACCTACAACATGTATACAATCTATACCACATGAGTAAGGAACATCCAAATTGGGTAAGGATTGGAGTAAGTCGAAATAGACTCAGCACTAGATAGGTACTGATGGAGTATCTGTCGTGCCCATGGATCATCTAATATGCAATAGAGAAGACTTAATCCTACTATAAGAGTAGTTTGTCAGCACCAAAGCATTCCGTTAGATTGTTGGAACCTTCTGTCAAACTCTAGAAAGCACATAGAGAAACACTAGTAGCTATAGACTAACCCTTAGAATGTTCGTGGATCATATGGACTATCCGCCAAGACCTTAAGCAATATGAATGTAGCCATTAGTGAGTGACATGTGTTATCGAGCTCTCCGCTAACCCAACGGAACCTTATCCCCCATCAGCCTAGCACAATGGAGCACCTGTTGCCCACGATGGAGTATCCGTTGAATCATAGAGAACAGTAACCTAGCAACATGAGAACACCCAGTTCATACCATAGCATCCGTAGATTGATCGGACTATCCGATGTGGACAGAGAACCCTAGAAATGGCTAAGTCCCATACCTATCGGAGTCTCCATGAACTCCACTAAGCATTCACCAATTAGTATAGAGCCAGACCAGAGACAACCCATCTCGGTATCCAGCATAGCGGAGTGTCCGTTGGTAGAACGGAGTGTCCGCCGGTCATAGGAAGAGTGAGCTAGCTTAAGCAACCTACTCAAGTAATCAACCCACAACCAAGAGATCTTAGTCATACTCAATGTCGTAGTAGATCCATAGTGAGATGTCTCTCCTTAAGTACTAAGGTAGTAACCTAATCCTATCCACCCATGTTCCTCCTCATCGTTCCGATCATCGATGTATATCTTAGACGATCTTCCATATTCTCTCAGGAACATGCGTGAGTCTTCGTCGTTAGCTTCTAGATGTCTAGATGGCAACACCATTAGGTAGGCACCCCACTATTATAAACCCTACTTTGGATACTTCTCAAGTTGCATTATGAGTTATGCATCACATGTAGTCTTGGATAACGATCAGTCTTATACTACACCTAGAGTAGCCTAATAATATGTAGAAGCCTCTCATCTAAACAATAGGAATGGGAACGCTTAATGCTTATTGCTTAGTTGCTTGGGCAATGGTAGAAGTCAAGCTTGAGAAGGGAACTCATACCCGCACGTGTAGGATGCTACACCTAGATAATTTACTACTAAAACCAATAAGGGTACAACTTGACTTACCTAACTAATCTAGCTAAGTACTAATGTTCCTAATACGGTAATATTAATGATAACTTGGATATCTTGCTCATGCAAGGGGTAGGTCATCGTGAGTGTGGGATCTTAGACGATGTAGCTCATGGAGCAGTAAGGACCGTGTATTGGGATACGTAAGTTCGAGTAACCACCTGTATAGACCACATATCGCGGATGGGGTCGATAAGCCAAGTAACTAATTGCGACTTGTTTATCCATGAAACTTGCAAGGGGTTGGCATCGGTCGGGAATGTCTAGGACATTGACCGGGCAACTACTTGAACCTTTCGTCGAAAACTCAGGCCGTATTAGGGAAAGATTAGAGACGTGAGGCAACCCTTGTCTCTGGTGCACGAGATATGGAGGTTTGTCTCATTTCTCTGTGTGGGTACAATTGTACACCTCTGTAGAGTCTTAAAAGCCTAGAGTCCTTTGGGATGGAACTATTTGGTTATTCTTTCTTTCTATACCCATGGTAGCATGAACAATGGACTATGAGCATTTTGGTATAATGATGAATGCATTTACTTCTATGTTGGGCATAGCATGTCATAATCTTAATGAACTTCATTGCTTTCTACACTCATACAAATACCTAATAACTCCCTTATGCATCCACCAAACATTATATGTTGGAATTAAGTCCTATGAGTACGCAATGTACTCACGGTGCAGCCGTTAAGTTGTTTTGCAGGAACGTTGTAGACCAATGGAGGTCGAGTCTCCATCACCGCTGCTTAGTAGCATCAGGAAAGGGTGACCCAAGTATGCTACATGTTACCTCCATAGTCTTGTTTGAGTGACCTTGAGTGATTACTTTAGAATGGATTCTAGATCTTTTCCATTGGTTGGATCGGATCGCACAATTTATGTAAACTCTTTCTTGTAAGATTTTTAGTATAAGTTATTTGAGCATTATTCATTAGACTATGTCAGTTTGGTATGTGAACTATTGCATGCCACTCAACCTAATCCTAAAGAAGAGTTGCCTAGTGCGCTCATAGGGGTCGTGCGATGTTGTTTTGCTTAAATTGAGCACATCGAGTGGATGACACTCGATTTAGGTGAAGTATCATGGTAGGCACCCCACACGAAGCAAGGATGAAAGCATAAGTGGGATGGTGGTAGGTATGGTTCGCTCAGTGTGCAGAGTGGATCTGAGCCGTTTGGACTCTAGGGTGTTATAGATGGTATCGGAGCCGACCTTTGCGGCCACGGGCGTGTGCGGGTCAGGTGCGTGGACATGGGGTTCATTGCGCGTGTAGGCCCTACGGGGTGTATGGCATGGCACATGTGCTGGCACTATACATACGGTCATGTGTGCTAAGAGGGAATGTTCCTGGTCATCATTTGCATGGTTGTGGGTGTGTTGGGCTGATGAGGACATCGTTCCTTTGAGGGGTGGTGTATGTGACATTCCGCCTAGTTTGGAATATGGCCCATAGTGGCCCATGTGCATGTTAATGAGATATTGTGGAGAGTTTAGTCCCACCTTAGTTGTTAAAGGTGGGATAGACCAACATATAAGGCTTCTAGAGTCCATCCCACCATCCCCGGGTTAGTCCTTTTATGCGAAGCGAGGACAAAAACACAAGTAGGATGGTGGTAGGTGTGGTTTGCTCAACGTGCAGAGTGGATCTGAGCAATTTGGATTCTAGGGTGTTACACTGAATCACCATATGAAACAGCGATGGTAGTTGTCACACCACCGAGAATTGATGTCTAACTCCATATTCATCGCATCACAGAGTTCATCCGATCAAGTTTGACATCACATTTTTTGTGAGGAATTAAATTAAAAGCCAAGCAGAAGACAATACATGTGACCATGTCCCTCTATTAAAAGCCAAGCAGAAGAGCCATTGGTGTTGAAATGTTATTGTAACACCACCGTAATGCATGTGTGCACCAAATAAATAATTCATTTTGCAAACAAAACAAAGATGGCACACTAGTTTAGCTGAAATAATGATAACATCCATCATTGAGGAAATTAACATGTCCATAGACAAGCAAACAACATTGGTCCATTTAAAATACATGACAAAGAGATACATCAAATGTAGCTTTATTTACTGCTTTGCTAATGATTCTAAGAACAAGGGAACATAAGAAAGATAGAATGGTCTATAGCTGAACTCTTTTTTAATGCTACATCTAACATACTGAAAGATAAGGGCAAGGATGACATAAACTCTTCTGCGATCCATGTCATAAGCGAAGATTGTTTCTTTCTCCCCAGCAAAGAAAATCATATTCCATTCTGGGTGAACTGTAATCACTGTGTACTCAACAACCCAATCCACGAAACCAAATCTAATATTAATCCTTCTAAACAGGATCTGCGTGCTAACCGTATGCTTCAATGTCTAATTATTAGTACCATAGTCTTCAAGGATCCAGATTGAAAGCTTAGAAACATTGGGGCTAGCAATAGTACATACACACAAGTGACCCTAAGCTTGATGGATGGAGTGTTGAAGACCACTAGGCCTATCAATTTTCCCCCATATGTTTTCGTCCATATCCACACCAAGTATCATAGAGTACTCCCTAGAGTGCCCCATAATGTGCAAACAACCGTTAAGAAATACACTTGGTTGTCTATAAAATGTCACATCAGTATCCTCGCCCCATTTAGATTCCTTATAGATCCATGCTGTAGTTTTAGATGAGTAGATCTCCACACCTGCGCACAAACCATTGACATCCACATACTCAATCACATGGAAGTGCGAGGAGGTTATCGGATCGAACCCCAAGCGAGCCTCACCAACAGAATGGCCAACATCATGGGTGCTAGGTGGTAGTATATTAAACTTCTGGGTCATTGGATTGCAAACAACATAACGACATCCATCAGCCCCAAGGCACCAGCATAGGATAAGGCCGTTGCAGCAATCTGAGATAGCTATATTGTCATGGTTGAAAGGCAAGAATTCGAAGGAGGGGGCATACACTAGAGACGTTGGTGAAGTTTTGATTGCCATTCTCACTATCGTAGAAGAAGTCAGCCATAGTCTGAGGCAGCACCTGACGGTTGTCGGATATGAGGCGCTTCCAGGAGCAACAGACACATTTGTAGGAGAACAAGGAGCGAGCAGGGAGGCGGTGGAGGATCTCCAGAACAGAACAAGATCCTCTGTGAGGTTGGCCAGTGCATTCCTATTGTTGGGGGCCGCCTCCATTTCGAAGAGCAAATGGTCGTGTAGAGCCGGCGGCCAGAACACCTATCCAGTCGGCTTGGCTTTTTATGCGATAGAGAAAATACCACTACCGCATCTACTGTTAACCCATGGGTGGTAGAAGTTTTAACTATCAGTTTCCTTCATCAGGTGGCCTCACTATCGGTCCAACCGATGGTGGAAATAAAACACAATCGCTTGTATTGCTACGGCAGTGAAAGTGGCGATAGTGATAAGTCAGTCTGTAGTAGTGCAATGTCATTAACTAGCTAATGTATGATGACTTGATTGGAATTGTAAGCTAAATAACTGAAATAATATAGATACTCTTTCTTGTTGCACTACTTTATTCTATATACTTTTACATGTTGGTTGAAGCTTAGACACAAGGGTTAGCTTTATCCATTCTCAACTAAACTATTTGGAGAGGAAGGTTATCAACTTGAAAATTTGTATGGAAATGGACCCTTGGCCCATTTAGTTTGGATTTTGGTGTTTGATGATTAACATGACCATTTGGACTAACATTATTTGCTAGTGTTTTTAGATACAGCTCAAAGGGTGCAAAAGTGGCTTGGACTTAGGCAAAGTGGTGATCCGGATGATCAACACCTCAAGCAAGACATTAGAAGCATTGGTGAAGACCTAAAAGACAAGCAAAGTCCAAGACATGAAGATGGAACCAAGACGGACACGAAGATCACGAAGAAACAAGTAAAGAAGAGGGTTCTGGGCGTCAAACCTTATGTTTGTTAGACCGTCTGACGGTTTAGCAAACCCTGACTCAGCGGTGTCTAGGCAGCGTCGGACCGAGGAAAATGCACACGTGGACCAAATGAAGACACTGTTCACCAAAGAATAGCTACAATAGAAGGCTTAGTTTTTTGAGTTAGCTCACCCTCGTGAGATCACGATCCTTTGTCCCACCCATTGTTGCATGTGTGTTGCCTAGGACATAAGGGGCTTGATGACTTGGCCTCATCCTCTCCATCCTCTGGCTTAACACCGGTGGTCTATTCAGCGTCGAACCCTATGAATAGTTCTAGTGTTGGACCAATCGAGGTGTCATTAGACGTGTTCCAGAAAGGTTCCTGAGAGGGAAAACAATGTCGGACTAAGTCCGAGGGATGGATGATGGATCATCCGACGATCATGGCCCACGCGTCAGTGACTTAGCAATGGCAACGGTCGGCTGCAACGGCTACTGACAGTGTCATTGGAGGGTGTCGGACCTTGATAACAATGGTCTGATGGTGCAGACATCGAATAGTCCGATGGTGTGTAGACAGTTGTTGGATTCCTCCAACGGCTATGTCTCCTTTGGGGTCTATAAATAGGACCCCAAACTGGCCAAATTGTGTACTTGAGCTCAAGGAAGACTCGTATGAGCTGAAGTTCATCTCTAGGAGCTTTAGACACCAAAGTGCTTAAGGAATCACTCGGTGATTAGCGTAGGTGCTTTGTAAAGTGCTTAGGTTAGTTAGACCACTGCTTCTTGCGCTTGCTCTAGAGTTAGGCCTAATGTTTAGTGAGGTTTGCACACCTCTTGCCATAAGGTTCTTGTGCGCACCGTGTTTGTACTCGACGAGGTTTGTAGTCTTGCGAGACCACACCAACCGTATTTGTGGTGTGGCCGCCACCGTGTACCGGATGGAACGAGGCCGTGGTGGTTCGACTGGAAGCTCGATAGTTAAGATGGCAGGGAGCATCCGAGAGAGGCTTGCAGGGATCAAATTGCATGTGGGGAAGGTCTAGAGCTATCCATGGAGTTACCTGACCAGGAGCTTCGCCCTTGCAAGGTCTTCCTTGCGAGGGGCTCTAACGAGTACTAGAGGGAAGCTTGCGTGCTTCTCGATACCTTAGTATGGAGTCATTGACGGGAGTTTGCATCTCTACCTCACTTAAGCTTCCGTATTTACATTGTTGTCTTGGTTGTGTGCTTTTCATTCCTATTTTAGTTGATAGGATTAGAACTTATATTGCATAACTCTTTTATGGTGGAGATAGAAACACACCTAGCAAAACCGTAGTTGCACATTTATATAGTTTACTTTATTGCATAGGTTTTGATAAGGTTAAATTAGAGGCCATAGTTAGAAATAGTTTTAAGTTGCCTAATTCATCCTTCTCTTAGACATCACGGTCCCTTCAAAAATGTTAGAATGGAATTTGCCGTGACAACGGTACGGTTGCCCAACAGTATGGGCAAGCTTGACATTTTTGCACATGAGTATTGGTACCAAATCAATGGGCTTTCATCTCTTCATATGATCAAACTTGATGTTTTATTTGGGTTGGTAGATATTAAGTTGGGTGTTTTGTATAGCCATATTGATGGATATAGGTTGCAATCCTTCCCTGAGGATCTTGATACCCTAGATCAAGTACAAGGAATCTTTGACATGTCACGGGAATTTTATTCACAATCCACAATGTTTTCGTGATGTGTTCGCCTATTCGTCTATTAGCGATGAAGCAACAGATGTTTGAATGGCCAAGAGTCTACATCCTAACTGTATGTAATATACTATCATGTCAACCTTTATGCAAGAATCATCCCCAAACTAGAATACACATTCCGCGTGTTTATTTCCAAAAAAAATGTCTAGATAGAATTGCAAAAGCTGGTGCGCATGGGCTAGCTCAAGAGGCTGTTATCCTCATATATATAGACATGCGGAGTACGTAGAAGATAGCTAACACATGGGCTGAGCTCGATCAGTGGGTGCAAGCACTCAGCCTGAGGTCACATCCAATCCGGCCCAAAGATGCACGATCTGGGCCTTGCTACTCTCGTACGTACTGCTAACCGGTTTGTTCAGAAGTGAGAAGTGGTGGTACTGGTACAGCTTGAGACTGGTCAAAGTGTGCAGATGGGCCGTTACACGTTAGAGAAGCAATAGGCGAAGCCTCTGCGCCAGCGGGCAGCAACCCACTCCAATCCTCGGGCTGCATCGTGCATTCGTGCCTCTGGGAGCCGTGCCGTGGCATCAAGGGAAATGAATCGAACGCACGGACATCAGCAGCACCACTCGCCCGGCACCAGCAGGTCATGGATGATGTCAAGCGAATGCGAGTCACGTTGTGTTGTGTAACGCGACGCAGTCGGTTGCTGCAAAGGAGGACACGGCGGCGGATCGATCGGACTAGACGACCAGCGCGGCGCGGCGTTCACATTTGCAAGTCCAGAATTTGAATTCAAAAGCCCCGTGCGTGCATTACGTTATGCCTCCCCAGCATTCAGAGCACTGGTGGCACCGATCGAGTGGGTCAGTAAACACAACACGGGTGGTGGCGTGACGTGCACAATCTGAACGGCGCCTGCTTTCCGGGTCGTGACACATATCTCGGCTGACACGACTTCGCCTGCGCGACGTGGGGGAATGTTCTCCGGGCCGGGGACTCCGCCCGCGGGCTCGTCAAGTTCACACACACGCGTCGTCGTGTGGCGCCGCCGGCGCCCAGTTCAAGCTCAATGGGGAACAGACGAGGACCTGGGCGACTCGTGTCGGGGGCCGCGGACCGCGACGTGTCCGCTCCCTCGGCGCATCAAGTCTGGCAGGTAACCAGGCACGCGCGGCGCGTTGGCCCCGTCACGGCACGGCATGGCAGGCGGTTCTGGGCCGCACGCGACGTCGCGCACGACTGGAACGCGCGCGCCCCTCCGCCAGTGGGCCGGGTTGTGGGTCGGTCAGCTACGCGACAGGCAAGGCAGGCAGTGGTGCTAATTTCTGGAACTGTTCTGCGCCCGCCGGGCTGCGAAACGTACGTGCACGGGGGAACGAGGGGATCCGGTCCAGGCTCGTTTAATTTGGTCGCTTTGCCTGCCCGGCTACGGGTGCATGCCGGTGTCGCACGCACGTGCGTGCTTGCGTGCGATCCGTTCCTTGGGATCCAGCTTGGCCGATAGTAGTACTACGTCGGTGTCGCTGTGGATCTGGTCGCAGATTCGTCCGCAGAACGTATGAAGAACCGCTTCTGTTGGTGCTGGAGCAGTTTCGATCAGGTGCAAGCAGCATCCTTTTCAGTCACGCACAGTGTGCTGGTTCTTTTCCCCGCAGGCTAGGCCAGGCCAAAGCACACAGATGAAACACGAAAAATCTGATGGTTACAAGCATGATCAAGAAATGTCAGAGCGCCAGACCCAGACTCGTTTCTTTGGATGCGTTTCACACCGTGCTTGTTTCTTTCTTTTTCACTCAGCAGTAAAAATCTGTTAGTCGCACAGGTAGCTAGCTAGCGGTGCATCTCGTTTCTGCACTGCGGACATCACACTGGCCAGTGCCCACTGTTGTAAGAAGCATCAGTTGCTTTCGGGGCATGTTTTCTTGGGACGGACGGTCCAAGTCCAAGGGGGTTATCTGGACCCTTGACCCAGGCAGGCAGAGGCCCCATCGTCGTTCCTGTCCGGCCCGAATTGCGCCACTACTGTCGGTTGCCCGATGCCGACGCGCGCCCACCCAAGGCAATGCAACGAAAGGCCGTCTCCCCCGCAGGGGCAGGGCTCCCCGTCCGATCCTGGTCAGCCACGACGTGGTTGCTGATCCATACGCAGTGGACTGCCGCTGCTGCCGCCGCCGCCCAGCCGCCGCCGTCGCTTTTCTTTCACCGTCGGTCGTCTATGCTTCGCTCGTTAGTGGGCTGGTCCGCGGCCGAGTTTGAAATGGCCACTGCAGCTATTGCTTTTATGATCTGCTGCCGCATCAGATCAGTTGCACGCCACTGCAAGGAGAGGAGATCCTTTTCTCCTCCGCCTGGGTTCCCATCTTCCGTTCCGTTCCATGCATCGATGGGTGGTACCAGCATGCATGTGGATGATGGCCTGGCTTGCGGGACTCGGTCACCTGGGAGACCAGTGAACTGACGACGAATGCATGCCTGCCAGCCATCGTATTCGTGCGCAAGCTCCATCTCTCGATCGCTCGCCTGCCTTTTTGTGTTTGTTTTTTACCAACTTCTTGCCGGAAATGAACACCGGAGCCTTGCGATCAATTGGCGCGCACGCCGGCCGTGGAGAGAGCGTGACGGAATGTGCATGCGCTCTTCAGCTGGTCATTATCTGGCGAATTTCTCTGGGTGGTCAAATACTAGTGCTGAATGCTGCTGATGCCCTGCTTGTGCTGTTAGCATATCTGTATCTGTATATGATGATGAGGCACTCAATAAGATTGCAGTGACCGGTCGTCTTTGTTTCGTGTGAATATTCTTCTTCAAGAACTAGAATGGCAGCAGCAATGAAAGAGGGCGTCCAAAATATGCTAAACAATACATACTAAAGTTGTTTCTTTAACATGTCATGCCGTCATGCGTGGTAGCTAAAAGTGTTGAAGCCCTGACGAATTCTTTCTGCAGAAAACCACGTTGCGACAACACCGATCCAACTCTAAATCGTGCCTTAAAACAAAGAGAACACTCCTTCCTACTCATCAAGGTACGGCAGACAGATCGATCACTGGTGGATCCGACTCAGACAACTCTGGTCCATCCAGATGTTGGAATGAACACAGATTGATTTGTATACAAATTAAAGATTCTTGAGATCGAAAGACAGTGGCATCGATTGCAACATGCAGCAGGCGAGATTAAGAAAACTCCAATTAAGTTGCTCCTAGCCTTTTTGGCAGCTGATTGATTTCGGAACTCGCAACCTAACTTTGGATCATGACTTGCTTGTTTCATGGTGACCGACTGTTCATGTTGTCGCTAGTCTTTCCCTACCTCTCGCCCACACGACTAGAGATATCATATTGTTATAAGGGAGCAATGATGGATTAGTACAGGATAAGATGCCTTTCACCTTATTTATTCTACAAATAAATAAAGATAATTAAAAGGCACAACTAAATAAATTTGAGAAAAAAAGAACTGTACACTTTGGGTTCATAAGTTAAAACTAATATCTATGTGTTTTTTTTGTCATCTAAAAGGGACCACGTATATATGTTGCAAATTTGCAACTGTAAGATTGAACAAGTCACCAAGTCACCATCACACTCGGTGGAGCATTAGATCATATTGAAAAGCAAACGCTAGTGCACAACATGCTTCTAATACTGCCAATAAGCCAATTCGAAACTGGGATCGTCGCTGTCGAATTTGGAACTGACAATGAGCAACCAGAATGAAGGCCAGTTCTGTATGTAGCGGTGAATGCACATATATAGAGACCAATGCAAGGTGCTGGGATATATAAGAAGCAATTTATTTGTTGTTGTGTTGTAACACACTAACAATTGCATCTCCACTTGTGACCAAACACTGGCCAGCTTCTGCAATACATAAACAAAGGAGGTAACGCTTTTTCTTTGTTGTTCCTCAACGTGCATGTACAACTCCCATGATGCATCTTTTTCGTTTTCGGCCGGAGCAGTGAACTTCCCGTTTAGCACACACACGTACGTCGTCGTTCAACAGAGCACGTATGGACAGGCCAAATTTAAGCTAGGCTTAGCTTAGCCCCTAGCTAGCTAGCTACTTACTACACATAAGTACTCCCTTGACACATTATATTGCCCTACGTACAGTGCACACATTACCAAAAACGGTAAACAAAGTCAAGTCCGGGCCGGGTGACGCGTCTCGACGGCATGCACAAAGTGACTACTAATCCCAATCATGTTACTGCTGGTCGGTCTGCTTCGAGCCCGTCATCTTTTTTTAGCTACTAGGCCGGACTTCCCAATTCCAAAGTGATAAGAGATGAGATCAAAAGGAGCATGATGATGCAAAGCTCTGCCGTCCTTTGCTTGCTCTTGCATGCCCCCTTTATTCTACTTTTTCTCCCTGCTATACATGCAGCTATATATGTGCTCAAGCATGATGAAACGGACATGTTTTTCTTTGGACCATGCGTGCGTTTTCGGTGCTGGTGTCCCGGCCAGTTTTGTCAATGCGTGCAGAAGCTTTGTCCATCTATCTATCTATATCTATCTATCTATCTATCTATCTATCTATCTATCTATCTATCTATCTATCTATCCATGCGTGCAACTTTATTTTTCCTTTTAATCAAAAAATCTTGCTGCTTAAATGATCCACGCACTGACGCCTGTATGTAGTGGGTTGTTGGATGTGCTTATTTGTCATTAGGTGGAGACGACTGACCAACCGGCGGTGTTGAAACTGGCGGTTTCAACAACATGAAGGAGACTGAGGCCTCCGCTCGTCGGACGGCGCCCTAAAGCGGAGGCTCGGGAAGGGAGTGACAGGGGGAAGAGCGGTGAGTAAAGGGAAAGGCACGGAAAGCTATGATTTCATTAATTTTTCCACCAAAACGCCCTGCACGGTTACAAGTGTCCCCTATTTATAGGACTCAACTACTACATAACAGAATTTATTACAATGCCCCTCAACTACTACAGTACATTCCTGGAAAATTCCGCCGCTAGCCTCTTGTTCGCGGGGCAATCCCGCCATACCGTCTTCAAGTGATGGGCTTCCATGAGCAGCCGGCCCACCATACCTCGGTCTTCGGCCCAAAGGCCTGGGTCCCCGGCACTGGCCTTCCTCTCCAGGGGTGCGACGCTGCCTCGGCGGGTCTCTACCGGACGGTCGGAGACATTACCCGCGGGTCTCCGCCCAGCCGCGCGGGGGCCATGGTTCTCGCCGCTGGCCCTCCGCCTTCAGGGGCGCGCCGTCGCCCTGGAGGGTCTCCGTCGGTCCGGGCGGAGACACCATCCGTAGGTCTCCGCCCGGCCGCGCAGGGGCCATGCCGGTGCGTTTGCACGGACCACGAGCGCCTGCGCTTGAGTACCTACACACACTTAAGCAAAATTGTTCGTCTGATTAGTTTAGAGATAAGGCAGCCTCCGCCCGTATTACCGGAGACGCCCGCCTGAGCGGCGTGCGTGGCCATGGCGGAGTCCGCGATGAAAAGGAGATTCAACACCCTTCGAGCATAGCCGGGAAAGTCCCTTTAGTCGGCGCCGGGTCTCCGCCCTAAAACGGTCGAAGACGCCTTGGCGACACCTCGCTGTCGGGGGCCTTCGCCACCCGCCAAAGTCATGTTACAACAGTTCCCCCCTTTTGAGACCATGGATCGCCGGAGCGCGCCGTGAGCTCAAAACGCCTTGGCCGAAGGCGTCCGTGGGGGCGGAGGCCGTGTTCGGTGTCTTCGAGCGAGGCCCCGCTACTTCCCCCTGGCTCGCTTTGGCGTAGCCGTTGGTCTCGATGAGAGTAGCCGCTGGGCGGCAAATCTAGCCGTTGCCCTACGTTGCGGCCGTTTCTGCCGTGTCAGTGTCCGTTGCATTCCCTATGACTTTTCCGGAGGTGGCCGTTGTGTGGCGGGAGCCGGAGTCCGCCTGAGCGCGCCGTGAGCTCAAAACGCCCCAAGCAAGGACGTCCACGGGGGCAGAGACTGCGCATAGTCGCGTCTCTGACCGACCTCCGCCGGTTCCCCCCTGGGCCGCTCTGGTGCTGCCGTTGGTCTTGTCAAAGTAGCTGTTTGGCTTGAAATATAGCCGTTGTGCATCTTGCGACTTTTTCGGAGGCGACCGTTATGCGGCGGGCGATTCTTCCAGAGGTGACCGTTATGTGGCGGGAGCCGGACCGCCTGCCCGCTGCCTATATAAGGGTGCTGTTGGTGGTGGGGTCCCCCCCGCATCGCTCATTCGCTTTCACTGCATTCGAGTAATCGCTCTCTGTTCTCTTCTCTTTTGCCTTTCGCTGCCCTCGCGCGTTCCGTCTCTCTACTTGCGTCTTGCGCTTAGGTTGCTGTCGCGGTGGCTTTCCTTTCCGCCTCCGCCCAAACTCGCCGGCCCGCCTTCTCTGGACCTTACCGCCACCTTCTTAGCGTTAGGGCCGTCGGCTGGGGTGCGCGCTTTTGAGGAGTGCATGCTTGCCTCTGCCTCCGCGTTGGAGTTTGAAAAACTAGTGGAGGATTTGGGGAGTGTCTCCGCGTCTATCAGAGACCTGATTGCCGTGGACTCCGGAGACATGGCGATAATGTCTTCGGACTTCGGCCCCTCCTCTATTACTAAGGAGGCAATAGCGGAGATGTTGAAGGAGTCATGTTTTCCTTCTTCCAAGGTAAAAATCCCTCCGCCGGGTCAGACTGTTCCGGAACCAGAGGAAGGATATGCAGTGGTCTTTCGGGACTTCTTTACATGCGACCTCCGCCTTCCTTACATTTCCTTCCTCCGCCGGGTGCTGGAGACCTTCAATGTCCAGCTCCATCATCTGACTCCCACTGCTTTCTTGATGCTTAGCAAATTCTGCTGGGCGTGCGTCTCTTATGGTTCTGAGCCGGATGTGGACACCTTTTGCACGTACTATGAACTGCAGAAGCAGCCAAAGAAGAAGAAGGAGGTGTGAGATGGCAAGGAGGTGGAGGTGACCTACCAGTACGGTAGTTGCACTTTCATGTCTAAGAGGAACCAAGGCATGGACCGCCTGGAGATCTCTTTTTGCCAGAAGGGCAAGTGGGACCGTGGCTGGCTCGAGCAATGGTTCTACGTGAAGACCTACAGGGTCCGTAGCACAACTAAGGATGGCGAGGAGATCTCGGAGTATCCATTGACTTCTCAGATGGAGGAGATGGCGCCACACACGCACATGGATCCGATGGAGGAGGTGTCTCCGACGAGGGAGGCTTGTGATCAGGCTTTTGCGGCCACGTGCCGCTACTCTAGTGGCCACGATCTGGTGGAGGAGATCATGGCCTCCAACTACTGGCCCTTGGGCAAAAACAACCCAGCCTTTCAGCTGGAACAGGTCAAGGTTCCCGTTTTTAGGCCAGAGGCCGGGATTCCGTTCCCCCGCTTCGGTCGGTCCTTGGGGGAGGGGGTGATGGAGGATAGTTTCATCTTTGAAGTTGAGGAGGCCGCCATAGGGTTGGTTGGCAAGATTTTTGAGCATGAGTACACTTCTCGGATGGCCGTGGCAGGCACCATGCCATGGCTCAATCGAGTTTTTGAGGAGGTCGAGATCGTCTATCAGGAGCGCGAGGTTCCTGCTGAGGTCCTGGCCTCGATTGAGAAGAAGAAGAAGAAGGCCTACGCAAAGAATGTCACGGCGGAGGCCAAGTCTAAGAAGAGGAAGGGCGTCGTCGGCTCTCGGGCGTCTGCGAAAAAGAAAAAGAAGAGCGGAGCTCCGTTGATCGCACTGGCCTTGTCTTCTGCTGGCAGTGCGGGCACTGCCTCCGCTGGCAGTGAAGATGTTGAGAGCTCCTCTGCTCCATTAGCGGACGCTTGAGTTGCGAGCGGAGGGGATCGTGGCTCTCCTGTAGCTCTAGTGTGCCCGACGAGCGGAGCTGTGAGCGGTGCTGGGCGTCCGGAGACCGGCGTTGCCCCGACGCACTCCTCGCATGGTGCTACGAGCGTCGGCGAACAGCCAGAAGATAGCGCCGTCGAGCCTATGCCCGACGTTCTTGGCGGGCTATGCTCAAGCTCCGAAGAGGACACGAAGGCCATCTCGCGGCATGTTCCTTCGTCCCCTGCCACTGTCGCGCCTTCGCCCGTGCCTACGGTCGACGTCGGGCGGCTGGAGGCCGCTCTTGCTGAGGAGGCTCCGACGGCTCGGCCTTCTTCGAGTCCTCCGCCCGCCGGGCCGCTGGCCGAGGAAGTCCGGCCCTTTGGGCCTTCGCCACATGATACGGTGGAGACTTCTACTCAGAGGGCATGGCAAGCTGCCCTACCTGGGCTTTTTATGAGTAAGTTTGTTTGGTGCACATCCTTGTGTTCATTGTCTTCGCCCAGTTCATTCCTTTGCGCATTGCGCTAAGTGCCAATACTGTGCATCTGCTACTTTGTAGGTGATGTCATGGCTAGACTTCTCACCCTGGACGAGCGAGCAGCTGCTGCGGGCGCTAGGTTCGGTCTGGGGCAACCGGGGCTGACGGCGCCGAGTCCGAGTAAGTAAAAATGTTTTTATTTTGATCATCACCTGGCCTGTTTGTGATCTACCCTCTGACCTAAGCTGTTGTTGTTGTTTGTTTTTACGTAGGCTCCTCCGACACTTCTATCACAGGTTGGGAGGAGGGTTATCTTGTCGTTCTTAGAGACGTCGGAGGTGGTCTTTGGCTGTTGGTGCGTTTAACGTGAGATTTGCTTTTCTCACCTCATCATTTTGTGTTTGTTTGTTCTTCTTTGAACAGATCACTTCAAACAGCATCTGAGGGATATGGATTTCTTCCAGCTTCTCTGCGTTCACCTGGAACACCAGAGCCTGGTGCATCTCCGGCGGTTTTGCCCCTTTCCTTCTTTTATTATTTTTTGTGTACGGTCGCTTCTAGACTTGTTCTTGATTCCGTCGCTGATCACTTTGGGTTTTTTTCTGGTCGTAGGGGTATCACACAGGTGTTGTTATGGAAGAGCGCTGTACCCGCGAGGTCTCCGACCGTGACGCCGCGATTGAAGCGCTCAAGGTGGAAATTGAGCGCCTGGAAGGTGAGAAAGGGAGTCTATCGGACTCTCTTACAGCTCTCTGCCTGTCTCTAACGGAGAAGGAGCGAGAAAAGGATGGCTTGAGGGCCGATCTCGCCAAGGCCCGAAAGGTGGAGGTTTTGTCCGTTGAGCAGGCCCGCAGGGCAAATGAGCTGGCTGAGGGTCTCCGGCGAGAGCTTGCCTCCGAGAAGGAATCCGCAGCAGCGGTGAGGGAGCAGCTTTCTCTGACGACGAGGCATTTGGACTCGGTCAAAGGAGTCCTTGCTGCAACCGTTGGTCACTACCGGGCCACCGTCGCTGAGCTTGGAGGTGAAACCTCCGCTCCTCTAGAGGAAGACAGCGTGTATGCCCTCGCCTCCTGGCTAAAACGTCACCTTGCGAAGCTCCCCGGTCTGATCAACGGTTGCACGGACTATGGGGCGCTAGCTAGAGTGACGAACTATGCTAAACTTTTGGCACGTGGCGGGTGTACGCATACGGAAAGTATTCCAGAGGGGGCGCTGCCTGGTCCAGAGGAGCTCGGTGAGACCTCATGGTTTGCGAAAAACCTTGAGAAATTTCATCGGGCACTTTTGGGCTCCATTTGGGAGATCTGCTGCCCAGAAACTGGCGGAGGACAAGAGGGCGAAGGTATTTATAGTCCTTGTAGCCATTTTTTATGCTGCGGAGGCTTTCGTTGCTTTTGCCCCTGACATTCTAGCCTATGTTGTAGGATGCACAGAAGGGTCTTGCGGGCAGGCCTCCATCGGTTCCGTGTTCGGCGACTGCGGTTGGTGCCTCCACCGCTGGTGGCGCTCCAGCGAGATCTACGATCAGCGGTGGCGGTGGTCGGAGGCCACAGGAGCCATGCCCGCTCGCAGCTGGTGCAAGCTCCGCTCCAGAGACTTCCGCTACGGCTGATGCGCTGGAGGTCTAGGCTCTTTGTAGCATTTAGTTGTTCTAGCGTGTATCTTGCAGTCCAGCTGGACTTTTGTGAATAAAGTTTATTTTGTTCTGAATGGTTTTGTGGAAAATTTTAACCTTGCGCAGGTCGAATCGGGAGCCTACACAAGATGTTGCTCCTTTGACTCTCTACAACGACGGTATTTATGTGAGCAGAGAGCTTTGGGAGTATTGGTGTTCGGCCTTTCCCCGCAGCGTTGCGCACGACGTATTTGAGTCAGTTAGGTTTGACATAGACGACGAGCGCGCTGGGTTTACTCGCGTGCTTGCTTGGTGCGGACCTCCACCACAATAGTTAGGATTTTATTTCCAAGTTGGTGTCCTGTAAGAATGTTTCTCGACGCTCTATGGAATACAAGACAGGTTCACTTTCTTGATTGTTTGTGCGGTGGCTTGAGCCCGTTGTGGTAGTTTACATATCTCGTCTAGTCTCTAGCTCGCGCACCGTTGTCCTTTGCTTGGGCGATCGAGCGCGATACAGAGGTGGTGGCCAGGACCTTCGCCCCATTTTTTCTCATTCTCTATGCTTGCTTGATGGCCGGGGTAGAAGTCTCCATAGTTTTTCGACCGGCGGAGGCGTACTTGAAGTCTGCCTGGCGAGGCTTGCCGAATCGGTGTTCGATCCGACTGGAGGTTTGGCGTAGCTTGTGCAGACAGCGGAGACTCTTGATATTTCTTTAGCTGGGTGTTTTAGCTGTCTGGGGGCATGGGTCTCCGACGCCGCACACTCGTGGGACATGGTTGATCTTTAGAGATGGCAGGTTAGGTCTCCAGTGTCAGGGGGATGTTACGAGTTTTCATGCGGTATCCCCCTGCTCTCGTATGCCTTTGTTGTTCATCACCATGCCGTAGGCCCTCTCTCTTTTCCCACTGTCTCCGACTGTCTACTGTTGCCTCCGATTTTACGAGTTTTTGTACAATATCTACAGCCGACTTGGGTATCTAAGGAGACCTCTGCCTCCATGGCTATTGCTATGGCTTTTGCCTGTGCTATGCCTTGCTCCCCCCTCGGGCCCTTGCGCCTTATGCCGACTGAGTTTCTTAAGGGCATGGGGGGAATCCATTTTTATAGTGGGGTGGTGGCTTTCGAGTGTTAACATTTTTATACGTTGTTAGTTGGAATGTATCTTGGCTTTAATGGCCTGTATCTTGCCTGAATTATTTGTTCCCCTTGGGATCTTTTTGAAGTAAAGAGGTCTGGTGCCGCATTGGTGGCAGTGTTTTGTCAGGCACTTATTGTTTATCCTGTTTTGGATGGTGGAGACCTTTTCCTGGTTCTGGCATCACAAATTTGTTGCCCCTGATGCAAGGGTTTTTTTAAGGTCGGAGGCTTGTTTAGCCGAGGTTGTTTTTTTTCCTTTACGCCTGAACTTGTTGAGGTCTTATTCAAGGGTCGGAGGCCTGTTTGGCCAAAAGTTTTGGCCTTGATGCCTGGCTTTGGTCAGGTCTTTGTCAAGGGTCGGAGGCCTCTTTGGCCAAAAGAAAATTTTGCCTTGATGCTTGACTTTGGTCAGGTCTTTGTCAAGGGTCGGAGGCCTCTTTGGCCAAAAGAAAATTTTGCCTTGATGCCTGACTTTGGTCAGGTTTTTGTCAAGGGTTGGAGGCCTCTTTGGCCAAAAGAAAATTTTGCCTTGATGCCTGACTTTGGTCAGGTCTTTGTCAAGGTCGAAGGCCTATTTGGCCATAAAGGTTGTTTCAAATTGCCCTTGCCTATGGCTGGTGCTTTGAAAGGACCTTTAGTTTTTGTTTACCGAATATTGCGGTGCCAGAGCTGGCCGCTTTCGGTTTTGGGTTTTTGGGGCATTCTTCTGGGGAATTACCTCTTTATATTTTTAGAGGATTTTTACATTGAGCCTGCCTCGTTAAAAACCTCACCTCCGCTTGGAGTTCCCCTGTGAGGAAAAGAGTGTAGGCTCTTTTACATTTTGTTTTGATTGAAGTAAAAAAACTAAGGTAAATGCATGGAGGGGCCTCCGCTTATATTTTGTGGAGGTTGCCCTTTGGTACATTGCCTAGATATAGTATCTACGAAGGCTATCAATATTCTATGTGTGGGTTGTCGTGACGCCTTCGCTGTCGGTCAAGTGGAAAGAGCTAGGTCGGCCTGCTGCCTTTGCTGTGTATGGGCCTTCCCATTTCGGTTGCAACTTGCCGACAAGTTGTGCGTTGGGTTTTCTTCTGAGCACAAGGTCTCCGTGTTTTATGTCTTTCCTTACCACCTAGGAGTCTCTCCAGTTTTTGGTTTGGGACTGATATTTTGTAATGTTTTCGACTGCTTCCAGTCTTATTGCTTCTATTGTTTCTTTTGCATATTCTTCATCTTGCAACATCAGCTGACTCGTTGTGCGGAGGCTTTCATGCTTTATTTCTTCTGGCATCATGGCCTCTTCTCCATAAAGTAGTTTGAATAGTGTGAATCCTATTGTTCTTGAGACTGATGTATTGTGTGACCAAATAACTCTAGGTAATTCATCTATCCATTTTCCTTTGCGAAGGCACAGCAATGTTTTTGATACTGCTGAGAACACTATTATGTTTGCTCTTTCCACAGCGCCATTGGACTCTGGGTGGTACACCGAGGCAAAGGCTAGTTTTGTCCCTATGCTTTTGCAGAATTGTTTGAAGTTCTCTGAATCGAATTGTTTTCCATTGTCTACTGTCAGGATCCTCGGTACACCGAATCTGCAAATGATGTTCTGCCAGAAGAATTTTCTGATAGTTTCTGAGGTTATCTTCGCCAGCGGCTTTGCCTATATCCATCTTGTGAAATATTCCACTACTACTACTGTGAATCTGTTTCCTCCTTGGGATGGCAGTAATGGGCCGACCAGGTCCATCCCCCATCTTTGCAGCGGCCATGTCGAAGGTATAAGCTGGGTCTCCGACGCTGGTTTTGACTATCCTAGAGAGAATGTTTGGCATGCTTTGCATGTTCTAACTGTCTGCTCTGCGTCTTGTATGTGTGTTGGCCAATAAAAGTCTTGCCTTATTGCCTTTGCTGATAAAGCTCTGGAGCCAATGTGCGACCCACAAATTCCTGAGTGTATTTCTTGAAGTAACTCTATGCCTTCGCTCTGCGATATGCATTTGAGGAGAGGCTGGACTACTCCTTTCTTGTACAGTACGCCATTTATGATTGTGTAATTTCTTGCCCTGGCTTGTATTCTTGCTGCTTTTGCTTCATCTTCTTCGGTGGTTTTGCCTTCTAGGAATTCTGTTATCACCTTTCTCCAATCTTCATTTTGCAGGTGTAGTATGGGTTTTAGTGCCTTAGATGTCTCCGCATTTGCCAGAGACTTCAAGATCTGGTAAAAAGTGTTTGGTGGCAGTGGCAGGTTGTTTGCCACAACCTTTGCCAATTCATCTGCCTCTACATTTTCTGATCTTGGGATGTGCTTCAGGGTGAAACCCTCTATTCTCTGCTCCAAATTTCTGACAATGGATAGGTATTTGATTAGTTCTACCTCTCTTGCTGTGTATTCTTTCTCTACTTGGCCAGTGACCACTTGAGAATCTATTTTGATTGTCAATGTTTTTGCCCCTAGGGCCTTTGCTTTGTTCAGCGCTAAGATCATGCCTTCATATTCTGCTATGTTGTTTGTTGATCTGAACTCTAGCCTTGCTGCATATTTCAGTCTGACGTCGGAGGGTGCCATTAGGACGGCGGAGGCTCCTGCTCCGGCTTGGCCCCAGGCTCCATCCGTGAATTGTATCCAACCTTGAGTTGGTTGTACCTTGGGCTCTGTTGGAGGTGTCCAATCTGCTACAAAATCAGCTAATGCCTATGATTTGATTGCTGTTCTGGGGACATATGAGATACCAAACTGTGATAGCTCTATAGCCCATTTGCCTATTCTACTGGAGGCTTCTTTGTTTCTGAGCAGGTCTTGTAGTGGCAACAATGTTGGGACTGAGATTTCGTGGGCTTGGAAGTAATGCTTTAGTTTTCTTGATGCCATCAGCACTGCGTAGGCAACTTTTTCTACTTTTGTATAGTTTAGCTTGGCTCTGGACAGTGCTTCTGAGATGAAATAAACTGGTTTTTGAGTTTTGCCTGATTCTTTTTCTAGCTCGTGAACTAAGACCGCGCTGACTGCATGGTCGGAGGCCACCACATACAGCAATAGGTGGCTGTCCGATTCTAGGACGGAGACCATCAGTGAGTTTGCCAGATACTCTTTCAAGTTGAGAAATGCCTCCGACTGCTTGGACCCCCATTCGAAGTTGTCTCTGCCCCTCAGGGCTTGGAAGAAGGGTAAGCTGCGTTCTGCTGATTTTGAGATGAATCTGTTGAGCGCTGCTATTCTTCCCATCAGTTTTTGTACTTCTTTCTTGTTTTTGGGCTCTGCCATTGCCATTATTGCTCTGGTTTTGTCCGGGTTCGCTTTGATGCCTTCGCTGCTTATGATATAACCGAGCATATTCCCTTTTGTGACTCCGAATATACATTTCTCTAGGTTGAGGCGGAGGCCAGTTGTCCTGAGGTTGGTGAAGGTCTCCTATAAGTTGGAGACATGATCATCCTTGTTCTTGCTCATGACCACTATGTCATCGACATAGGCTATGATGTTTCTATATAGCTATGATCCCAAAACCTCCTTTGTCATTCTAGCAAAGGTTGCTCCGGCATTCTTGAGCCCCTCTGGTATTCTAGTGTAGTAGTATGTCCCTAATGGGGTGGTGAAACTTGTCTTGTCTTCATCTTTTTTTTCATCCAGATTTGGTGATACCTAGAGAAACAGTCGAGGAGAGAGAACCTCTGGCATCTAGCTGCCTTGTCGACGGAGGCATCTATTCTTGGCAATGGGAAAGGGCCTTTCTTGCAAGCTTTATTCAGATCTGTGAAATCTATGCACATTCTTATTTTGTCGTTTTTCTTTGGTACCAAGACTACGTTTGCAAGCCATTCTGAATACTTGACTTCCCTGATCACTTTTGCATCTTGCAATCTTTGCACCTCCGCCTTTGCTGCCAGGATTCTTTCCTTTGACATTTTTCTCTATTTCTACTTTCTTGGTCTTATGTTTTCATTGATATCCAGTTCGTGCTGTATGATGTCCCTGCTGACTCCCTGGAGGTCGGAGGCTGACCAGGCGAAGATGTCCTTGTTTTTTACTAGGGTTACCATGAGCTCTTCCTCTTCTGCCTTGCACAATTTTGAGCTGATTGTTACTTTTCTGTCTGGTAGCTCTTTTTCTAAGGGATCAGCTTTGTCTCTTCTTGACCTGCCATATCTGTTTCTCCTTTGGGCATGTCCGGAGGCTCTAGTTCTTTGTTCGCCGACTCGACTACATTGATGTTTCTTTGGGCTCTGTAGATAGCTTTCTCTATGTTCCTTGCTTCTTTCTGGCTGCCTTGGACTGTGATAATACCATGGAGTGCTGGTATTTTCATGCATAGGTAGGCCATATGCAGAGCTGCGTTGAATTTGGTTGTGAATCCTCTACCCAAGATGGCATTGTATGGGTAATACAGATCGACAACGTCAAAGGTTATGTACTCGGTTCTGGCATTCGCTTGGGTTCCGAACGACACTGGGAGTGAAAGTTTTACTAATGCTTGTATCTGCTTGCCTCTGAATTCTATTAAAGGAGATTCGGAGGGCTGAAGTTGATTTCTGCTGAGCTTCATTTGGTCAAAGGTATTTGCAAAGATGATATTTGCTGAACTGCCAGTGTCGATCAGTATTCTGCTTATCTCCCATGCTGCTATGTTGGTCTTGATCACCATTGCGTCTGCGTGAGGGTAGCTCTCTAGCTGGAGATCTTCTTCTGTGAAGGTGATTGGGACTCTGGACCAATCTGAGTGTTTCACCGGGCTTTGAACTGCTATGTTGTTTACCAGGCGAAGGTGATCCTTTTTCTGCTTTTTAGTTTGGAACTCCATTGATGATCCGCCAGCGATTGGCAATATCATGCCTATTGTTGGCAGTGCTCCATGAGGGTTGACTTGGTTTTCTGGGTTTGGCTCATTTTTTGGCGTTGGGGTGGGTTGTGAGGTGGTGGCGGAGATAATTGCTGCATGCGGTGCTGTGGCGGCAGAGGCTCGAACCTTATTCGGTTTTGTTCTGGTGGGTTTGTTTCGAGGTAGGTTATATGGGGAGATTTTGGGTTTATGTAGGTCAGGCTTGCCTCTGACCTGTAGTTACCCAGTGGAGGCTGCTGCGAAGGTGATGACCGCCATGCTGGTAGGAAGTTTGGGTAATAGGCAGAGGCCAATGTGGAGGGATGTATTTGGGTTGCGTTTAGCGCTGGGTACATTGGGCAGTACTGCTGGTGGCCAGTTGTGTAGGTGGTGTTGACCTCTCTTGCGCTCTGTTGTGTTGGAGGTTGGGCGGTCTGCTTGTTCTTCATTCTTTCCTGTGTTTCTTTTGTCTCCGGACAATCTTTGGTGCTGTGCCCTGCATTTTTGCCGTGAAAAACGTAATATGGCCTACGTTGTTTTTGGCTTTGGTTTCTATTCCAGTTTTTGCCTTGGTAACCTTGCCGACCTTGGTTCCTTGTCTAGGTCTCCGGCCATGTTGGCGCTGCCTGTTGCCCTTGCTCGGGGTGAGGTTGACCCTCGATGCTGAGCACTTGCCCCTAGCCTGGCTTCTGATTTGATACATTCTGGTTGGTATATGTTTTCTGGGAATTTTTGCTGCTGTTTTGTTGTCTATTTTGACCTTGCTCCTCCAGCCTTTTGTGGAGGTCGTTGTCTGATCTGCAGTACTTCTCGAACTCGTCATACAACTGTTGTATGGAAGTTGGTTTCTCTCTTGCTAGGTGTACTGCGAACGGCCTGATTCGGAGGCCTTTGATCGCTGCTTCGATTGCGATCTCGTCTAGGACGTCTGGTGCCTTTGCCTTTAGTTGCATGAATTTCTGGAAGAAGTCGTGTAGTGTCTCTCCCTGCATTTGCTTGCACTGGAACAGATCTGTGGAAGTCAGTGACTGTGCTGTTAGCCCCTTAAAGTTTGCCAATATCTTGTCCCGGAGGTTCTCCCAAGAGTAGACTGTACTTGGTTTGAGCATAGAATACCAAGCCAGTGCGTCGCCTTCGGCTGCAATGACAAATGACTTTGCCAAGATGGCGTCGTCTCCGCCGACGGAGGCTACTGCTGCCTCGTAACTCATAATGAACTGATGGGGGTCAGTCTTTCCGTTGAACTTTGGTAGTGTGATTGGCTTATACGTTGTTGGCCATGGCGACTGTTGTATGCCTTCAGATAGTGGGGACTTGGGATCGATAGGCCTCCGCATCACCTGAGATGGCATCGTCGGCTGGCTGATCGTTGGCATAGGACCTTGAAGCATGGTTGCGGTTGGTGTTGCTGCGGAGGCTGGGATTGTGGAGGTTGTCGTCGGTACTGTGTGCTGCATACTTAGCATCTCAGCATGTAGGACTGCCAACTGTTGCCTTATTTCTGCTACTTGTGCTGACGCTTGAATAGCTTGCTGATTAGCTGCGAATGCTGCTGCCATTCTGTCCCTCTCTTGTTGCGCTCTTTGCAATTGTGCTTGTAGCTGTTGCAGTTCTTGCTCAGGTGTTGTGGCTGAGTTTGGTTGGGCCTCCGGATCTTGGATCTCTGGGTCTTGGGGTTCCGGTGGTTGGCCCTGGGCATCTGCTCTGGTGTCATCCTCCGCTGGCGAGGTTGCGTAGGCGCTATGAATGTTGCGCCTAGGCCTTCCTCGCTGACCCGTGGTCACTGCTGCTCTGGTGGTGGTCTTTCTTTTCCCTGCCATCGTTGGTTTGCCTTGGCCAAACCACGGTGGGCGCCAATGTTGAAACTGGCGGTTTCAACAACGTGAAGGAGACCGAGGCCTCCGCCCGTCGGACGCCGCCCTAAAGCGGAGGCTCGGGAAGGGAGTGACAGGGGGAAGAGCGGTGAGTAAAGGGAAAGGCACGGAAAGCTATGATTTCATTAATTTTCCACCAAAACGCCCTGCACGGTTACAAGTGTCCCTATTTATAGGACTCAACTACTATATAACAGAATTTATTACAATGCCCCTCAACTGCTACAGTACATTCCTAGAATATTCCGCCGCTAGCCTCTTGTTCGCGGGGCAATCCCGCCATACCGTCTTCAAGTGATGGGCTTCCATGAGCAGCCGGCCCACCATACCTCGGTCTTCGGCCCAAAGGCCTGGGTCCCCGGCGCTGGCCTTCCTCTCCAGGGGTGCACCGCTGCCTCGGCGGGTCTCCACCGGACGGTCGGAGACATTACCCGCGGGTCTCCGCCCAGCCGCGCGGGGGCCATGGTTCTCGCTGCTGGCCCTCCGCCTTCAGGGGCACGCCGTCGCCCTGGAGGGTCTCCGCCGGTCCGGGCAGAGACACCATCCGTAGGTCTCCGCCCGGCCGCACAGGGGCCATGCCGGCGCGTTTGCACGGACCGCGAGCGCCTACGCTTGAGTACCTGCACACACTTAAGCAAAATCGTTCGTCTGATTAGTTTAGAGATAAGGCGGCCTTCGCCCGTATTACCGGAGACGCCCGCCTGAGCGACGTGCGTGGCCATGGCGGAGTCCGCGATGAAAAGGAGATTCAGCACCCTTCGAGCGTAGCCGGGAAAGTCCCTTTAGTCGGCGTCGGGTCTCCACCCTAAAACGGTCGAAGACGCCTTGGCGACACCTCGTTGTCGGGGGCCTTCGCCACCCGCCAAAGCCATGTTACAACAGGCAGTTTATTTCTTAGTAGTCCATGGGATAGGAATCAAAACTAACGTACACGGTGAGGCAATGCTAGCTGATGAGAATCTGTGTCGACCACCCATGCATATCCAAAGCTCAGTTGTGTAGCTTTAGTTGTTTTGACACAGTGTTCTCTCCTGTGTGCGTGGCCCAACTTATCAACGTGTCAAATGTGTCGGACGGGCCGGGTGTCCAAGCATCTAGGAGACAGACATGCTACGTAGCCCTGGGCTTTTCCTTGAGTTAGACACATGCATGGACTAATATAAGATAATATAAGGGGGTGTTTGGTTCTTTAATCGCTCCTAAAATTCATGTCACATCGAATGTTTAGATATTAATAAAGAGTATTAAATATAGATTAATTACAAAACCAATTACATAGATGGAGGCTAATTTGCGAGACGATTTTTGTAAGCCTAATTAATTTGTCATTAGCACATGTTTACTGTAGCACCACGTTGTCAAATTATTGACTAATTAGGCTTAAAAGATTCGTCTCGCAAATTAGTCGCAAGTTGTGCAATTAGTTTTATAATTAGTCTATATTTAATTCTCTATGCATGTTTCTAAACATTTGATGTGACAGGAATTTTAGGACAGACTGCAGGAACCAAACAGAACCTAAGGCTAATAATGTCCTTAGAGCCACGCCCACGCAAGCATGAATGCATTATGCATGAAGAACAGTTTGACCATCTCAGAGGCATCTTCCATATGGAGACTGAGGAGGGTGTGTGAATAATAGATTAGTAGACGACAAACATGATTTCTTTTCAGTTTCTCCTCGAAACAATATAGGGCCTATTTGTTGCTCGCTGCTTCCCCATCTTGACTCTACTCATGCATATAAACTCAGAAGGCTTGTTTGGTCACTTGTTTTTACTATTCAACAATGATTCCACCCATATAAATATACAACTTCATCTTAGCCCCGCAGAGATGGTCATTTCGATCTTCACTCGAGAGCTTACAGTCTCCATACCACGCATACAACCAAACACTCTTCTTTTTAGGGTCAATGCATCCACACATACCAGTCAAATTACGTGACACATGTGACTATATAACCGACGCTATTCTTTTAACTACATAATTTTGAATCTTATATTATATATTTGACACTCCAAACCATATCAAGTGAAAAAGTTGTTAACTGCAAAGTTGTAGATCTCGTCGAGTACTACAACTTTAATGTTGATTTCATCTCCATTTGATATTGTTAATCATCTCAAATTTATACTTGTAAACCATCTCAAATAAAAAAGTTGTCAACTACAAAGTTTGAGATCTCTTTCAACTCTACATATTTTGATATAAAGTTTATCTTAGTCCAATGTCATATGGAAAAGTTATGAATTTTTTTTGTGCAAAACATGCTATCGCCATTGGTTCGTAGTCACGAACCGATAATGATAGCTAGTCCTCCTATCACTGCCAGTCGAAGCCACGAACCAACATCGATAAACTTATGAGACTTTTCCCTGTGTGCCCTTATAAAAGATCGTAATTCCTTGTGTGCCCCTGAAAAAATTCAGCGGTCTTCAGCGCCACTACTTCAACTTTTTCGTGTCATCCATGCCACTTCCGTCAGTTTGGGCTCTAACGCCGTTAAACTGCATGTGTGAAAAGACGAAAATGCCCTTAAGTTCAAATATGTTATTAATTTTTTTTGAGCATCTTAACGACTTCAAATGAAAAAACTCAAAACTAGAAAGTTGTAGATCTCATTGAGATCTATAATTTTCATATAAATTTTTTTTTCATTTAATTTCGCAAAAAAAATAATATGATTTTTCTAAGATATATTAATCATATCAAATCATATTTTTTTACGAAATTAAATGAAAAAAAAATTTATATGAAAATTATAGATCTCGACGAGATCTACAACTTTCTAGTTTTGAGTTTTTTCATTTGAAGTCGTTAAGATGCTCAAAAAAAATTAATAACATATTTGAACTTAAGGGCATTTTCGTCTTTTCACACCTGCAGTTTAACGGCGTTAGAGCCCAAACTGACGGAAGTGGCATGGATGACACGAAAAAGTTGGAGTAGTGGCGCTGAAGACCGCTGAATTTTTTCAGGGGCACACAGGGAATTACGATCTTTTATAAGGGCACACAGGGAAAAGTCTCTAAACTTATCACTGTCAGCTCTGATCTAGCATAACCGGCAGTGATTGTGTGTTCTAGCGTACTATATAAATAGCTTTTCCTATTTATTTAGATATGCACTATATCTAGATATGCAGTAAAAATAATGTATCTAGAAATATCAAAATATTTTATAATTTGAAAGGAAGGAGTAACATACTATATAACCAGATCGACGGAGCCCACTGGCCTGCCACAGTGCAAAGCTTGAACTTCTTCGGAATAATTGGTTGGGTCTGCTGGTGGACGTGCAAAGCTTGAGTTTGTAAGCCCTAGCTTTCCTAGCCTCATGGGAAAAAGAGGCGGGCATGATGAGAGCAGAAAAACAATAGTGTAAAGAACATCTTGCATTGTGAATGCCGCCTTCTCGCCACTGTGGCTTTGTCGGCAAGCTCATGAACACATGTAAGGCAATGGTGCTTCAATAAACCCTAAACCCTAGCTGCATCATCCCTCCACGGACGACCACGGAACCAAAATTCTTTTGAACTCCTGGGCCGGTAAAGCATATATATATATATATATATATATATATATATATATATATATATATATATATATATATATATATATATTCTATTATAGAATACAGATTGGGATACTCTTTGTTGCTCTTTCTTTCTAATTAGTTCTTTTCACCTTTTTTTTAAGGAAACAGGAGGGGTTTCCCCCTACTGAAATTTTATTGAATTTAAAAAACAATTACAGTTCAGAGTTACAAACTCAAGAGACAAAGAAAGAAACGAAGAAAATTTAGGCAATTGCACAAAGTCATGGCGTGGGTGAAGATAAGGAGCAATCAGTAGCCTACCTACGGCACAATGATATGACACTTGTTTTATAGCCAGAGGTATTAATAGTACCAGGGTCTATTTTGATCTAGACTACTAATTGTTAGCTACCAACTGGAGGAAACAAGCTAATGTTTTTTTTTATTATATTAGCTTGGGTAGAACTGCAACTTGAGCTGTACCATTTGAGGGCAGTTGGCACAATTTTTTCTGTCTTACCGGCACAACATGAGCACGAGGGGCATGCCCTGCCTAGGATGTCGACAGTTGGGTGGCATGGCACGAAATTGACACGTCAACACATCTACAACGCTACAATGTATTTCTCATCTGAAATTTGAATGGATTATGAAAATCATTGAAACTTTTCATGAGAATGGTACATACAAAATATATTTGCTCTATGTCGCGAGAGGATGAGAAATATATATTTTTCATTAAAACGGAATGTCGTATGGCTATTATTAGCGATGATGTTTAAAGTCTACCAAATTAAAAGTTATATTTTTCTGATTATTGTGAATTTTTTGTAAGATTTATCTTTTCTCCTAACATGTCCCGGGAAGATTATTAGCTTCTTCAATCCAAACATCCTTTGCTGCTTCGCCAGTTGCTGGCGGCGTTCATTCCCTTGGAGAGGGCAGGGCGAGCGCGTGCTCGCGGGAAAGCGAAGGCAGGAGCGAGTAGGCGAGCGCGCGCCATCTGCGCGGCGGCGACGGCACACTCAATCCAGATGGAGGCCGCTCCAAACCAGTCGAGTCTCCCCAATAGGGTTTTGGTAGTTTCTCCGTGTCTCGTTCCTAGCGTCAACTCGTTTCTCTATTTTGTACTCTCTCTCTCTCTTCATTAATTCTTTTGCCATATTAGTAAAATGCTGAGCTGTCAAGGTAATTAATAGACATGAAACCACCATTAATATCCCATTGGGACTGCTCTTATTGACACTCTTAATGGTTTTACTTCTAGCTAGCGCTCTATGGACAAATACTTGTCCGGTTTAGAGCCTCTTTCTGCTACTTTTTGGTTATCATGGTGCTAGATTGGGTTATCAGGTCCACACATTTGTTTATCGATTTTTTTTTCTTTTGTACATCTGATCCATCTACCCCGACAAAGAGCACTCCACCGTTCTTCAATTGCACCAATGGCAGCCCTTGCATGCATGGTTGCATCGATCTGAATATATTTTTATTTATTCCCAAAGGCCAAAGGACGCTTTTGACGGTTGGTGCAGTGTGACACGTGGCACTATTACTGCCAACCATAGCATTATCTCCAATCTATTTTATGGATCTCTTAGTAAAGTTCGCGTGTAGGAAAATGATTAGGGCGTAAGTTTTATACGTAGCCCGTACGTCCTATAGATGGTGGTCATGGAGGAGATGATGACACTTTTTATCACTTCATGATCGGTTGTTGTCTTGCCCATCTTTTTTGCCACATGCTTCCCGATCTTTAGACTGTTTCTTAAACAAGCTACTGTCTTTTCATAACAAATAAACTTAAGCTATATGCAAGTGATAAAAATGCAAACAATTAGCAGTGCTAGTAACCTTCCTTGTATCACACCTTTTAGTATATGTTAAATATATGATGATGAGGCCTAGAGGCACCTTAATTAGAACAAACTAGTCCGTCAACATATCCCACATCGGGTTAGAATTTTTGGAAACACAAGCATCATTAGATGTTAATGTTTAATATCTACAACTAAACATTTTCTTATATTACTTTGTATGTTTTTTCTTTTTTTATTTTCTAACACAATAATCATATGCTTAATAAATCAACCTTTAGAGTTGTCTTTAGTCAAAGTTTTAAATTTTGACTAAGTTTATAGAAAAAAAAACTTCAATATTTATGAAACCAAATAAACACACTATGAAAGTATGTTTCATGGGTATCTAGTGAAAGTCCTAGGAATGACAATCCAAAGCAATTCAGGCGACTGGGTCGGCACGTAGAGCTCTTTTTGCAGCTTTTTACCCTTCGTTTTGAACTGCGATGAGCTCGCTCGAGTATCCTCGATCCAGCGCAAAAGAATGGAAAAAAAAAGAGGTTGGCCTGGCGTGGATGTTGGATTTCCTCCATTTTTCTCTGAAATGGCTGGCATAAGAAGATTTCCTCCGTTTTTCCTACCGTCGTTTTCTGCAATCCAAAGGAGTGAATCGTATGTTTTTCCCGCATTTATCCTTCAATCCAAAGTGCCTTCAGCAGGGTTTCTCGCTGCCATCCGGTGATCTACGCAGTTGAAAGTTGAAACAAACGTCACCACTGACTTACTCAATCGCAGAGCAACGCAACATGGTCAGTTCAGTTCTTTTTTCTTGAAAATTAGTTCAGTTCTTCATTTTTTACTTCATGACGATGGATTGCGGTAGATTAGGAATCCGATCCATGCAAATTAAAGTGGCCTTCGTACTGTTATGTGTTGAGCGATGCAGAGCATGCAGACTTCATTTGGCTCTGTTCACTGATCCCAACTTACCAAACAATATTCTTACTCCCACTTGCTGATGGGTCAGAGAATTCAGATATATGCTATTCTTTGTGGCGCTTGGATAGAACGAACGAGCGATGAATCGACGTACGTGACGGAGATGAGACATGTCGACGCATACTTAGCTATCTATCTTGCAATTCGCCAGGTCAATATTGCCCTTTTATAAAATCTGGTACCTGCATTCTGAAGGAAGCTAGAATGGTATCTGCCTGCAAAAAAAAAAAAAAAAAAAAAAAAAAAAAAGATCAGGGTTATAGATCAGCTCATCACTTCAGGATGTGGATGCTCTATGTTTATTGTTTTGTAATTGGTTTTGTGATGGGAGAATCTCTTGCGTTAGCATATATAATTCCATGTATATAAATTAATACATATATTATTAAGCTATATATAGCAGGAGGAAATATATGGGCGCGGAGAATATAGTATTTTGCTGTCCCATTGGTTTCGGATAGTGCGCCCTGTGTTAACTTGAGAAGAAAGTGGTCTGACGAAAAGGATATCATGTATGCTTTTCCTTTGCCTCCTTTTCGCAGACAGAAAGCTTTTGCAAATTTGCGTGGTGGGAGTCAAGATAAATTCCCTATTTTATTTCCGCGGCCGAATTCTCTGCACAACTAGGCCATGAAAGGAAATGGAAAAGGAATAAAAGGGATAACTGCTGGCCAGATGAGCATCTATTGAGGTTTCATTTGATGGCTCTTCCAGACGTACTTTGCATCTGATACTAAAGTCTAAGTTTCAAATTAACCTTCTTTCATGTTCCGTAAGTGTTTTTACAAGCTATCGTTTTGCCTAACACGTAATCAACGAGATAAGAACGTGAAGGGGTTTATAGTAACCATGCATGTGCAGTCTGGTTGACTTGTGACGAGATAGATCAAAACCCAACTTGCATGTACCCGACGTATCACTGTGTTTGTATGTGTGGTCTAGCTCTCGATCGTATGCCAATGAATGCTCGGAATTTAACCGTCAATCTCCTGCGACTAAAAATAACAAAGTGTGGACACCGTTTTGGTACGACAATTGTCTTGGTTCATCCGTCTGCCACCTCATGTGACCGATTCCACCTCCCATGCTGTCCAATGGGCGAGCGAGAAAAGGAAAGGCGTGATAAAAAAAAGAAACTGTCATCCTTGCGATCTCCATTTGCTTTGAAGGAAACAAATCGATCACCTGATCATGCATGAAACAATAATCATGCATGGAAGAAAACAATAATTATGCATGGAAGAAAACATCAGTGGTGCCAAATAAAAGATATGCAGGTTATACATAGTGAGACTGATGAACCTTCTGCAATTTCCTAAACGAATATTCCCACCATTAGTATATAGGTCCATTCTCCTGCGTTTTTTCGTGCTCCCATTAGCATATAATATGAAAGTATTGTTGTGTTCATCACCACTTCCAGTTGACTACTCCCATTAGCATATACTTCCTCTACCCCAAAATATAAGTCCTTATGGGATGTGTGCAGGTCAAACTTTCTCAACTTTAACTAAGTTTGTAAAAAATACATGCAACATTTATATCTTCAAATAAGTTTATTATGAAAATATATTCAATGTTCTATGTAATGATCCTAATTATGTATTATAAATATTAATATTCTTTTATATATAATTGGTCGAAGTTAAAAAAAGTTAACTTCTCAGAAAGCGAGAATGAATTCTATTTTGGGACAGAGGGAGTATATGAAAGCATTGTTGAAAATATTTTAACAATCAAGTTTGTCTCTGTCTGATTGGTAAGCTTAGACATCATAATGGCATAAAAAATTTCGACTCTCATGGACACCCTCATGGATCAGTGCAAAGCATCCCAATCTTACAGCATACACAAATGGCAACCTTAAAGTTATGATATTTTCAAAAGGTGGACCATAAAGACCATCTTAGACGCTCTAGCATTAGAGTATATACGTGCAGATACATAGGCATAATGGTGCAAGTGAGTAGCCAGCAAGAGTCGAGAGTCAGGGGTGTTTGGATTCTAGGACTAAATTTTAGTCCCTGTCACATTGAATTTTTAGATATCAATTAGGAGGACTAAACATGAGCTAATTATAAAACTAATTATATAAGTTGTGGCTAATTCGCTTGCTAGCGCCATGTACAGGATGGTATGGAGATGTTGTGGAACTTATTCATGGATTTACTGGCGCACGAAAGAAATGGATATCGGAAATCTCTTCCTGCCGGTATAAAAATGATCTTAGTCGCATCACGGAAAGATCTACACAATAGAGTTTGTGATCTGCGACGCCACGCTCTCTGTGACTGTGTAAATTTCATGAACTTAGCTTTTTGGAGTAAATGTCACTTTAACGTCGGTCATATACTTTTACAGTATTGTTATCTTATCGTGCAATCCGTGTGTTTTTAGTACAAAAGTTTAGCTGTCCCGTAGCAACGCACGGGCACGAACCTATTTGCATATATACTCGAACATGTATGTACATAATTATATGGAGATGCAGCGGAACTTATTCATGGATTTATTGGCGCATGAAAGAAATGGATATTGTAGAATTCTTTTTGCCGATATAAAATATTATCTTAGCCGTATCACGAAAAAGTATATACAGTAGAGTTTGTGAGCCTACGACGTCGCGCTCTCCGTGACTGTGTTAATTTCACGAACTTTGCTTTTTGAATTAAATATCACTTTGACGTCAGTATTTAATTTAACAGTATTATTATCTTATCGTGCGATCTGTGTGTTTTTAATACAAAAGATTTAGTTGTCTCGTAGCAACGCACGAACACGCTACCTAGTATAAGTATAAATTAATCTTGTTGAGTTTTTGGATCTCAGTAATTGACCTAGGGTTAATCTATAGTCCACACTCCTAGTTGGATACCAAATGCTCCTTCAATAACCGAAGTACCTATCCTTTTCCTCGTTGATGAAAGCTTCAAGGTCTTTACTTAAACAAATGAAAGCTACAACTACAATGTAATACTTTAATATAATTTGGATTGCATTCTTCTCCTAGTTAAATGATATAATATAGTAGTGATCCTGCTAAATTTTCAAAAAAAATGTAAGGTTCAACTATTAACTTTTTTTTAAGAAAAATCTAGTCATCATAATCAAAATTAAGACCATGCATGGGACACAAAGCACATAAATCAGCTTTGAATATATTTACCCTGATTTTACTCTTTTTAATTTTTTCAATGGTAGGCAACGTGCCCTTCAATAGCAAGATATCTATAGTGACTTTATCAATCTTGAAATCTATCAGCTTAGTCTTTCGGAGGTGTTCATGGGTGAAGTGCTCATAGAGATAGTGTGGGTACATGCTTTCACATGAGTGAGTATGCGCGCATATGTATGTGAACATCTATGTCTGTGTTGAAATAATTCATAAAAAGAAAATATTCCTTTTAAAGCACATGAAAAAGAATATTGTTTTGAAGTTTTAACTCGACGATGAGGTTTGAATGAAAGAAAGGGAAATTGTTACTCCCTCCGTCCACAAAAGAGTGCAATTCTCACTTTTTGAGAAATCAAATATTTTTTTATATAAAAGAGTACTAACATTCATGGTACAAAGTAAGTATCAAAGATTAGTTATAGAATATATTTTCATAATAAATTTGTTGGGAGACATAAGTGCTAATGCTATTTAGTACATTATAAATTTAGTCAAACTGGAGGTAGTTCGATCGATACAGATTCCATAATTGTATTGTTTTTGAACGGAGGGAGTATTATTTATTTGGACTGACTACTCATCTTATGGCAGATTTCTGTGTTTGTTGTCTTCCACTTTTTCAGCAAATCAAATGTTGCCACGTAACATGTCACACAAGAGAGAGAAAAAAACAAAAATACAGCATATATACGTAACATAACAACTTCGGGAATATTTTGATATTTCTTATCTTCTATGCAAAGCCTGTACACGAATCTTGACAAAGATGGCAACCACACAAACACTACTGGACACCACGGCTTTGCCGAGTGTTTTTACACTCGGCAAAGAGCCCTTTGCACTCGGCAAAGGCTTTGCCGAGTGTAACACTCGGCAAAGGCTTTGCCGAGTGTAACACTCGGCAAAGTCCGTTCGGCAAAATTTTTCTCGGCAAAGGGTCTTTGTCGAGTGCTTTTTATCCGGACACTCGGCAAAATAAAAAAAATTTACCGAGTGCTTGGGGCGGCACTCGGCAAAATATTTTCGGCCGTTGCGGCGTCGGCCGTTAACGGTTATTTTACATGTGGAGATGTCCTGATTTGTGAGCATCGTACGTGACAACGTGCTCGAAACTTTTTCAAATTTTTTCCACGGCATACGCATACGATACGGCGACAACTTGACAAGTTTCATGATTTTTGGAATTCGTTCGCATTTTATACAATTAAAAAATCACTCCCACGCAAGTTGGCGGCGTTGCCCCGTGAGCACGTTGATCGAAATTTCGTGATAGTTCCTGTATTTAGCCTAAATTTACACTAAGAAACAAGGATAACATTTTTTGAACGAATGTAATCCATTATTCGATGCACCTGTAGTTCAAACTTACATTTTCCACAAAAATTCAACAAAACAAAATAAACTATAGAAATATGCGAAAAGGCAATGAAAATGTCCCAAATTTAAACATGTTGTTTGTGGTAGTGTACTAAAGCTTCAAAAAAATTGGTGGAAAAAAACCAAAAAAAATTATTTTGCCGAGTGCCTAGGGTTGGCACTCGGCAAAGAGCTGCTGATTTTTTTAAAACTTCGCCGAGTGCCAGATCATGACACTCGGCGAAGAAAATTGACTTTGCCGAGTGCCACCAATCTGGCACTCGGCAAAGTCGCCCTTATGCCTTCACTCGCGTCGGCCGGCGCTCCCTCTCTCTTTCTCTCATTTCTCTATCCCTCTCACCTCTCTCTCCCTCAGCCGCCGCCGCCGCACATCGCCGGCCCGCGCCTTCGCCCCGGCCACCGCGCCTCCCCGCGCGGGCCCCCGCGGCGCCCGTCCCCGTCCGCCTCCCCGCGCCGGTGCCTCGCGCGGCGGCCCACGTGGCCCGTTCCTGTCCGCCTCCCCGCGCCGGGTCCTCGCGCGGCCGCTGCCCCCGCTCGGCCTCCACCGCCCGCCCAGCCTCCACCGCCCACGTCGGCCCCTTTGGTGGCCACCTCCCCCGTCGGTGGCCACTGCCCCCGCCAGCGGCCACTGTAGAAGAGAGGAGGAGGAGGCAGGGGAGAAGAGAGGAGAAGGGGAGAAGAGAGGAGGAGGGGAGAGAGAGGAGGAGAAGGAAGGTGTCGGCCTAGGCCCGTCGACGCTCACGCCGCTGCGGTCGTCCCCGCCGTCGTCACCAACCCGCGTTGTTGCCATTCTCGTCGCGAAGGTATGTCCTACACCTGTAGTAGTTAGTAGTAGTACTTAGTAGTGTTAGTAGTAGTTAGTAAGTAGTAGTAGTAGTTAGTAGTTAGTAGTGTTAGTAGTATTGTTAGTAGTAAGTAGTGATAGTAGTAGTGTTAGTAGTAGTAGTGTTAGTGTTAGCAGTAGTTGTAGTGGTAGTAGTACTTGTTGTTGTACTACTTTGATACTTTCATCTGCATGGAAAGAGAACTAAAGTACATGGCTCGTCTTGGTATATATATGTTTGTTGGCCTTCGTGCCTATGTTTGGTATATATGTGGTTGTTGGCCATCGCGCCTACGTTTTTTGTAGGTTTTGAAAACCTCCCCATGCAGGGGAGGTGCTGCCGAAAGTTTCAATGGATTCTAACCTATTGCCTTTTTATGTAGGAGGACCCATGGGAGGGACTCGGCGACCCCGATCATCTTCATCAACGCTGCTGGTCTGCCTGCACCGCATCGCCTCGCCACTGCATGAGCTCCTCCCTCCCCATACGCTCTTAGTAGCAAAGCTCACAGCAGCAGATGGTGGAACTCCAGGTTAGTACTGTTTTATTCGTCGTTCATTGCTTTTACACATCTACCTTGTCTTTGCATTGTTTAAACATTGCGGGTGGAATGTTGTAGGCCAATTTGCGGAGGTTGGAGGCCCAGCAGGCGGCCCAGGCGGAGGCCCATCGGCTGGAGATGGAGGCTATATAAGCCCAGAGGGCGGCTGAGGTGCAGAGGCTGCAGGACATGTTCAGCTTCATGGCGAGCCTTTAGGCCTTACCAGGTGTGGTCGTGCCCAGTCGCTGCTCGCTCCAGTTGTGGCTCCTCCACCTCCTATAGGGACTCTGGTGAGTATATATGGTTGTTTATTCCTTTAGCTTGTGCGGCCCTCTTGTAGATACTCATGAATTCGCTTCTCCTTTGTGCAGCCACAGTCGGCGGGTTCGAACCCGACTCCTCAAGGTGACCCTTCTCCACAGGCCGGGTGGCCAACTGGCCCTCCTCAAGGTGGCAGTTCACATTCCGGGTGGGGAGGCTGGCAGTAGGTACCATTTATTTGTTTCTTTTCATGTTGCATGGACTTGTGTTAGACTTAGCCTTATGTTGGACTACTACTAGACACACACACACACACACACACACACACACACACACACACATATATATATATAGTGATGGATATTGTCATGGATGATGCGAATGTATGTGATGGATTATGGACAATGGATTTGTATGTAATGTATTATGGATGGTGGATGTGTATGTGATGGGTTATGGATGTGTATGTGATGGAATATGGATGTGTATGTTATATATCCTGTGCTGTGTGTTAATATATATGTGATTTCTTTGTTTGTGCTGATGAAAAGCAAAAAACTAAAAAATAGTATTTTCCCCCTCTTTACCGAGTGCCACACTCGGCAAAGAGGGCTTTGCCGAGTGCCGTGATCATGGCACTCGGCAAAGCTGGGAAGCAGAGACCCAATTTCCCAGCTTTGCCGAGTGCTAGAGCCATGGCACTTGGCAAAGATTTTTTTTAAAAAGGAAAAAATTTCTTTGCCGAGTGCAAGAGTACGGCACTCAGCAAAGAATTTTCAAAAAAAAAAGATTCTTTGCCGAGTGCCGCTGAGGTGACACTCGGCAAAGAGGTCGTCATTGACGTCGGATTTTTTTTGCCGAGTGCTGACGTGACACTCGGCAAAGGCTTTACCGAGTGCCCGATATGTGGCACTCGGCAAAGAAACCTTTGCCGACGGGTTCTTTGCCGACTGCTCTTTGCCGAGTACGGCACTCGGCAAAGCCTTTGCCGAGTGCAATAGGGGCTTTGCCGAGTGCCCTAAGCACTCGGCAAAGAGCCCGTCTGCAGTAGTGAGGCCACTCAGGTAGATCTCTATACCCATTTCCCATCATCTTCGAACTTTGGTACACTAGCTAATTACAATACAGAGACACTCACATTCGATGTTGACGACTTCCCTGGCACGTACCATGCTATCCTAAGGCGCCAATGCTACGCTAAGTTTATGCCCGTCTCTAGCTACATCTACTTGAAGCTCAAGATCTTGGGTCCCACGATACAACACAACTTCCAGCACATCTACATACATACAGAACTACAACTCAAGGTTGTAACTGCCAAGCTTGACAAACTCAAGCAGGCTTGACAAATTAATCCTTCCAAAGATCTTAAATTATGTAGCCATGAAGTAATTACTAGAGTCATCCTCAGCCTATGGGCCTATAATACCCACAATGTTTTCGATGCCAGAAAATTTAATATGCATGCTACTAGCCCCGATGCTTGAAACTCTTTATGCCGCACGATGTTCAGCATCGAGTCGTGTGCACGTGGGTCAAGCTCGCCAGAGAATCACCAATCACTCCTACGGTCCTACCTATGATTTGAGTGTCCAACAGCCGGTTCAAAAATCATTTTTTAATTGGCAAGAATCGAGTCATCTACTTGCCTCGATGCCAAAAATTTTTGAAGTTGGCATCGGTCCTGCAATGTGATGACTCGAGACTCAAACGCCCCCACTCTTCTTTTGGCATCGATATTTTCCTACATTGTGGCTAGTCTAAGCCGTGAAGTGCGGCGCAGCGGCAGGCCAAGTTTGGCTTGGTACCTTCTAGTGAATCCTCATAATACGTGGTGTCTTCAGGGCATTTTCTTGCTTGTGCCAGAAAGATCTCATTTTGTTGTCTTCTTACATGATATTGCAAGAGGCTTAAAAAATAACACTTGTAAATTTTATCAGTTTACATGGTTTTATCAACAATGATGCATACAGAATTAAGCATATTTGTAAATTTGGCGCTAAATGGTTGCTCTATCTCGCACCCAGCAACTTGCTGACCTAACCAGATGCCTATACTAGTACGTGCTTCTGTTTAAACAGGCTCTATACGAGAAAGGAAATGTATAAAAATATTCTCAGAAAAGCCACAAAAAAATGTTAGATGTCCTCTAATGATTCTTTTTCCCAAATCATGAAAATTGACTTAGTTCGTAGAACGGTAATACTGCAGTGCGGCCGTTCGTCCGCCCCGACGCTCATTGGTGGGTCGTGACGTCAGCCAAACTATCCCTTCACATCCGCTCGGGAGTTTCTAAAAAAATCCTCTCGTCCACTCATTCCTATCCGCTCTAGGCACCGCCCCACCGCACCGCACCTCCAGACGACCCTGCCGTCGCAAGGTCCTACAGCAGAATGCTCTCTCTTCCTCGCTGCCTCCCCACCATGAAGTGCTTGCTTGAAAGGTCCTAATGGCTAGAGGGGATGAATAGCCTATTAAAAAATTCTACAACAACGTTAAGACAAGTAATTAGTAAATAAGATGGCGAAACAAATTTTACGCTAGCACTACATATGTGTTGCAAGCCACCTACCAAATTCTAATCTCTATGATCTCTAGTATAACACACAAGGGCTAAGTCACTAATATACACCTAGGTGAACAAACTAGCTAGAGAACTACAACTAAGGAGCTACACTAGCTACAACTACCACAAGCTCTACACAAGGTAAATACACAAAGTAATGCAAGAGAGTGGTAGAGGTGATATACCGACGTGGCAAGTGATCAATCACAATGAATACCAAGAATACTAAGGAGACAATCAAGACACAATAATTTTTCCTCCAAGATTCACTTGCTTGCCGGCAAGCTAGTCCCCATTGTGGCGATTCACTCACTTGGAGGTTCACGCACTAATAGGCATCACATGCCTAACCCGCAACCGGGTGCCGCACAACCAACACAAGATGAGAATCCACAAGCCACATGCAATCCACTAGAGTTGCCTTCGGTGCTCCGCTAGGAAAGGCAAAAGAACCCCTCACAATCACAATGATCGGAGTCGGAGACAATCACTTTCCTCCGCTCGACGATCCACCAATCACTGGGGCGTCTAGGTGTCCGATTTTTTTGTTTTTCAGCCCTTTTTTTGAAAGATTTTCACAAATACGCCCCGGGCAGTATCCTTTTAAAAAATAGACCCTGACCTCAGCGCCGTGATAATTGGCGCCGAGCTTACACGTCTCGGCGCCAATTCCTTTGACGCCAAGGTCCAAGGTCATTTTCTGCGTGTCGTTGACATGGATACTTGCGTGGCGCGAACGTGGCATGAGCTCGGCGCCGTGGATCTTGGTGCCGTAGATCTTAGCGCTGAGCTCGGCGCCAATTACTACGGCATCGAGCTATGGAAATTGATAAATTTTAATGTTTACTATAACTTGGATATTGAGAAATGTGGCTAACTCTAGATTTTTTACAGTGACTTGTTGTTTGATCACTTAAAACAGTCTAGAAATACTTAAGATAAAAAATAATCTAGGGTTTATTTTCATGAACTAGCCTAAAAATGCTTCTAAGTGTTGGATCAATAGTTAACTCATTTTTTCATGATGCTGTTTTGACCAGGGTAAAACTATAGTTTCTTTTCTAGATATGAAGTTTGACCTTTAATAGAAGTTGTAGTTTGAGTTGAGTACAACAAACTTTTGTTTTGGACCTAAACCTAAATCAGTCTTTAACATGGCCGAATTGTGACGCTGTTTTGGCCCCTCTAAATCTTTCTAATCCCCTTATCGCCGGTAGTGAATTGACATGTTTGCGATATTTTATCTTCTAAATTTGTATATTTCCAATAGTTGCCTATAAGTTTGTGGTGCAAACAATTTCAAGGACCTCAAGTCGTAACCTAGTGAACTTCCACTCATCATTAATGCCTATACGGAGCGCATCATCTTGAACTGGCTTGATACAGAGACATTTCATGGGCCCATTGGTACGATGTACTAAATGATCCAGGATGACCTGCATGTCATGCTATTCCTGTAAGGTTACCTCAAGGTCCAAGTTTTGGACATTGACAAACTCCTTGATCCAGCTGCATGATGGTAGTATGCGTATATGCCCGTGCAGCTTAAAGCAATAACTGAGGGTCTTTGGCGGCCAAGCAATTGTGTCATCCAGAGGAGGAAACAGACCATCCATGTTCTTATCGGGTCGCACTGACAAGGACTCCAGATGGTTGAGACACGAGATGGCAGAAAAGAACTCGTGGATGTTGTCCAGGTTGGATATTGAGAAATATGGCTAACACTAGAGTTTTTATAGTGACTTGTTGTTTAATCACTTAAAACAATCTAGAAATACTTAAGATAGAAAATTTGCCTGACCAATTGGAACTCCAACACGTCTGAGCGACATAGTACAAAGCTCGGCTCCTGTAGTACAGCGGGGCGATGCAGGGCTCGGCTCTATGCGCCTTTTGCATTGCTAACTGAAGATGCATCGGTGCATGCAATGAACCGTACGTGCATGTGTAGGCATGCAAGCACGGACGCAACACACCTCACCTGTAAGCACGTGGAAATATGGCTAAATCTAGAATTTACGACCGTGGCTAAGTCTGATTTTTTACCGTGGCTAAGTCCAAACTTGACGAGACTTGTTTTGTTGTAATCTCCTCAGAGAGTATTCAGACTCGTAGTACGGTATCAAATTGAGTTGCTATACAAATTTGGAAGATAAAATGTCGCAAACATGTCAATTCACTACCGGAGATAAGGGAATTAGAAAGATTTAGAGGGGCCAAAACAGTGTCATAATTCAGCCATGTTAAAGACTGATTTAGGTTTAGGTCCAAAAGCAAAATTTGTTGTACTCAACTCAAACTACAACTTCTATTAAAGGTCAAACTTCATATCTAGAAAATAAACTATAGTTTTACTTAGGTCAAAACAACATCATGAAAAAGGAGTTAACTATTGATCCAACACTTAGAAGCATTTTTAGGCTAGTTCATGAACATAAACCCTAGATCATTTTTTATCTTAAGTATTTCTAGACTATTTTAAGTGATCAAACAACAAGTCACTATAAAAAATCTAGAGTTAGCCACATTTCTCAATATCCAAGTCATGGTAAATATTAAAATTTATCAATTTCCATAGCTCAGCGCCGTAGTAATTGGCGCCGAGCTCATGCCACGTTCGCGCCACGCAAGAAGCCACGTCAACGACACGCAAAAAATGACTCTGGACCTCGACGTTGGCGCCGAGACGTGTAAGCTCGGCGCCAATTGTCACGGCACCGAGGTCAGGGTCTATTTTTTGAAAGGACACTGCCAGGGGCGTATTTATGAAAATATTTCAAAAAAGGACTAAAAAACAAAAAATTTGGTCTAGGTGTCAGCAAACACCAAGAGTAACAAGATCTCCACCAGCCCAAATCGCTCAACTAGTGCCACAAGATGCTAGAACACTAAGCAATATACTAGAGGCTCTCTAATCTCACTTAAGATGATGAAATCAAGTGTGCAAGTGAAAGGTCCTAATGGCTAGACGGGGGTAAAGAGCCTATTAAAATTTTTTGCAACAACACTAAAGCAAGTGATTAGTCAATAAGATGGCGAAGCAAATTTTGCGCTAGCACTACACTTGGGGTTGCAAGCCACCTATCCAATTCTAATTTCTATGATCTCTAGTATGTCATACAAGAGCTATGTCGCTAAATTACACCTAGGTGAACAAATCTAGCTAGATAACTACAACTAAAGAGCTACACAAGCTACAAGCACTATACAAGGTGAATACAAAGTAATGAGGGAGAATGGTAGAAGTGATATACTGTCGTGGCAAGTGATAGATCAATGAATATCAATGAATACCGAGGAGACAATCAAGACACAATGATTTTTCCTCTGAGGTTCACTTGCTTACCGGCAAGCTAGTCCCCGTTGTGGCGATTCATTCGCTAGGAGGTTCACGCGCTAATAGGCATCACATGCCTAACCCACAACCGGGTACCGCACAACCAACACAAGATGAGGATCCACAAGCCACGCGCAATCTACTAGAGTTGTCTTTGGCGCTCTGCTGGGGAAGGCACAAGAACCCCTCACAATCACAATGATCGAAGCCAGAGACAATCACCTTCCTCCTCTTGATGATCCACCAATCACCGAGCCATCTAGGTGTCGGCAAACATAATGAGTAATAAGAACTCCACCAACCCTATACGCCCAATTAGTGCCACAAGATGCTAGAACACTAAGCAATGCACTATAGGCTCTCCAATCTCACTCAAGATAATGAAATCAAGTGTTCAAGTGAGTGGAGTGGTGTGCTCAGCTCTCAAAGGGTGTATATAGTTGTTAGAAGTACCAAGAGAGTGGCCAAGGCTGGCCACTAGCTCTATTTATAAGCCCATAAGCAAATAGAGCCGTTACCCCTTTGGAGCAGCTTTCTGCGAGGGCACCAGACACGGTGGTGCCTGGCACCGGACATGGCGGTGCTCCTCCCAATGGCCACTTTACAATGGCTAGCCGTTGGGGCACCAGACATGGTGGCGGTGGCACCGCCCCTAGGGTGGCGGTGACCACCTAGCCAACTGCCTGAAAGCCCCAGCCTCTACATTTTTGTGGCGGTGCACTGCCCTCTGGGCGGTGGTGCCTATGGCGGTGACCACCTCCAGTTCACCTAGTCTCTGGAAAAATACGTCGATGGCACCGCCCTCCTCACGGCGGTGACCGGGCAGTGCACCGCCCTAACAGCGACGGTGCACACCGGATGGCACCGATGCCACACCCTTCTCTACTGCTCTCGGCCAGGTCTAGGTGGGCACCGCCCTAGGGGTGGCGGTGCCATCGAAGAAGGTGGTGGTGCCCCAACCGAACACCTCCCTCTTGGCCACCACTGCCGGTCACCGCCACAGAGGTGCCGGTGCACCGAACAATGGGTGGCGGTGCCCCCGGGGCAGCGCCCCAAGCCATGTTTTGCCTCCTTTTCTTCACTTTTCTCACCACCTTTGCAAATTTGCCAACACCGCAAGTGTTTCACCATCGCGTGCAAGTGTGTTAGCATTTTCACAATCATTTTTCAAAGGTTAAACACTTCTCACCGATTGTGCACTAGGCCTAAAATGCATATGCATGTTTTCAAACACCTAGTGGTACTAGATGATTGAGTTGTCTGATAAGAGCTTCCCTCTTAATAGTAGGACCATCTATCCTAAATGTGATCACACTCTCTATAGTGTCTCGATAACCAAAAACAAAATAGCTCTATGGATATCACCTTTTCCTTGAGCCCATTTTGTTTTTCTCTTTCTTCTTTTCCAAGTCCTAAAGCTCGATCATCATCACATGTCCACACCACCAACATGGACTTCATTTCATGTGTCCATCTTCATCCATGAGTGCCACCTAGCTCCTCCACTTGGATTGGACTATCTTATCTAATCACACACTTTGATGCAAAGATTAGTCCAACTAGGTTTCATCAATTATCCAAAACTAAACTAGGGCTTTGAATCTACCCCTTTTTGGTAATTGATGACAACCTTCACAAAGATATGATATAAATTCAAATTTGAATCCATGTTGCTTGCCCAAGCATTTTTACCATGTGTAAAAGGATATGGACAAGTTTCATGAACCCCAATTGGTAGCATTAGCTCCCCCTACATATGTGCTAAGAGTTTGGATTGAAGCTTGCACATATGCATGGATTTGAGTTGTGGAAGAGTAATGTTTACCAAACGATGCTAAGGTATAAGAGATGGACCTTTGAAGTGTGATACCAATCGGAGTGCACCAAATATACCATCCTTAACACCATTAATAACTAGACATACACAAAAACTAGAATACCCCATGAGATCCACATTAGAAGTAAGGGTCTAGTTTTCACAATATAAACATAAGTCTAGTTACTCAACCTATGCATGCCAGTTTTTCATTTCAACAATTAAACCTACAACTAGCATACACCACACAAGCATGGAAATTTAATTTAAAACTTGAGCCATGCAAGCAAACATATGAGATGAACATTCAATTGCATCAATCAAGTTTATGAGCTTGCTCCCCCTACTTATGTGCTCAAATTTTAATTGTTCCCCTTTGTTTGTCATATTACTCTCCCTATGTCAAAGTTCTTTCCCCTTAGTGATTACTTCTCCCCCTATCACTTATATCTTTGTTTATCTCCCCCTTTGTCATCAATGACCACAAAAGTTCAAATTTTAGATAGGTTAAGATTATCAATATCAATCAATGGGGTGAGGATTATTTTCCCAAATTTGGTTCAATCTAGAACACTTGCCAAAGGTATTTAACTCGGTTTAATCCAAGGACAAGCTTCTTCACACCTCCAAATAAGGGTTATCTTGTACCATATTGAGTTAAACACTTATAGCTCATTTTCTAGATTAAACACTAGGTTCACAAGCCCACAAACATGTCATATGCTACCACTAGATCAAGTCAAGCATAAAAATAATAGTGGTACCATACAAGCATCAAATTCATTTGTTTTTCATGAATGAGCCTATAACATGTGAGGAATGACTAGATGCACTAAACAAGTCCTTAGCAAAGGATGTATGCATACCAATCAACTTTTACATTAGATTGCTTGAAGGAGACTCATGTCAAATGAGTGGGGGTGCATCAACATATATTTGAGAAATCCAATATGTTCAACTCATTCCTTAGCTTGCAAAACCTTTTCTCATCCAATGGCTTGGTGAATGTTGGCAAGTTGATCTTCGGAGCCTACACTCTCAATGCAAATGTCCCCTTTTTATTGATGATCTCTAATGAAATGGTGTCGGACATCAATGTGCTTTGTTCTTACATGTTGAACTGGATTGTTGGTTAGCTTGATTGCACTCTCATTGTCCCATATCAATGGCACTTCCTTAAACTAGATTCCATTCAATGTGGCCTTCATCCAAAGAATTTGTGCACAACAACTATCGGTGGATATGTATTCGATTTTGGCAGTTGATAATGCAACACTATTTTGCTTCTTTGATGACCATGAAACAAGTGATCTTTCCAACAATTGACATGTGCTCGATGTGCTCTTCCTTTCAACCTTGCATCCCGCATAATCTGAGTCGGAGTAACCAACTAGCTCAAACTTTGTTCCTTTGGGATACCATAAATCAATATTTTGTGTATGCTTCAAGTACCTCAATATTCTCTTTGTAGCCTTCAAATGACTTTCTCTAGACGAGGCTTAAAATCTTGCACACATGCACACACTAAACATGATAGCCGGCCTTGATGCTATCACATAGAGTAGGCTTACAATCATAGACTGATGTAACTTTTGATCCACCATGTTGCCACTTGCATCACTATCCAAATTGTCATTTGTTCCCATTGGTGTACTAATGGCCTTTGCTTCATTCATGCCAAACTTCTTGAGCATGTCTTTGATGTACTTGCCTTGACTCACAAATGTACCATTCTTTAATTGCTTGATTTGAAGACTAAGGAAGTAACTCAACTCTCCAATCATGCACATCTCAAACTCATTAGCCATCATCTTTCCAAACTCTTTACAAAAAAGTCTTGATTGTTTGATCCAAATACGATGTCATCAACATAGATTTGCACACAAACAGGTCTTTGCCAATCTTCTTGGTGAAAAGAGTGGTGTCAACCTTGCCCATTATGAATCCCTTTGAGAGGAGAAAGTCCCTCAACCTCTCATACCATGCTCTAGGTGCTTGCTTCAAACCATACAATGTCTTCTTCAACTTGTAAACATGGTTGGGCTAAAACCGAAAGGTTGCTCAACATATACTTCTTCATTGATGTAGACATTGAGAAATACACTCTTGATATCCATTTGATAGAGCTTCATGTTGTGGGCATAAGCATAGGCTAGCAAGATTCTAATTGCTTCCAATCTTGCAATGGGGCCATATGTTTCTCCAAAGTCAAGACCTTCAACTTGTGTATAGCCTTGTGGTACCAATCTTGCTTTGTTCTTTACTACTATTCCATCTTGATCTTGCTTATTTCTATAGACCCATTTGGTTCCAATCACATTGTGTCCCTTTGGTCTTTTCACTAATTTTCATACTTGATTTCTAGTGAAATTGTTCAATTTTTCATGCATAGCACAGACCCAATCAACATCATTCAATGCTTTATCTATCTTCTTTGGTTCAATGGATGACACAAACAAGAAATACTCATAAAATGAAGCCAATCTTGATCTTCTTTATACATCTCTAGAAATATCTCCAATGATAGTATCCAATGGATAATCCCTTGCAATATTAGTTGGTTGGAGTATTGGAACATTTCTTGCACTTGTTTGATCATTGGGTTGAGATGATGTACCAGCCACTTGATCTTGCACATTGTCATGAGAGCCACTTGTACTTGCTTGATTAGTGTCAACTTGCACATTTGAGTCAGAGAGCACTTGCACTTGATCATCTTCATCATCAATCACTTGTCTAGGCCTTAAGTCATCAACATCCATGTTCTTTATGGCATTTGAAAGTTGAACATCTCTAACATCTTCAAGATTCTTATTCTCATCTTAGGAACCCTTGGTTTCATCAAATTCAATATCATGCACCTCTTCAAGAGTACCACTTACCAAATTCCAAACTCTATATGATTTGCTTGTAGTGGAGTATCCAAGTAAGAATCCTTCATCACATTTCTTGTTAAACTTTTCCAATCTAGTGCCTTTCTTCAAGATATAGCATTTGCAACCAAAGACCCGAAAATATCCAATGTTGGGCTTTCTACCATTCAAGAGCTCATATGGTGTCTTCTCTTTCAACGGGTGACAATATAAGCGGTTGCTATAATAGCAAGCTATGTTGATAGCTTCGGCCCAAAAAGATTGACTCACATTGTACTCAATAAGCATAGACCTTGCCATATCAATGAGTGTTCTATTCTTCCTCTCAACAAGGCCATTTGATTGTGGAGTGTACTTGGCCAAGAATTGATGTCTAATTCTAAATTCATCACATAACTCATCAGTTCTAGTATTCTTGAACTCACTACCATTATCACTTCTAACTCTCTTGATGGTTATTTCAAACTCATTGTGAATGCCCTTGACAAATGATTTGAAAGTTGCAAACACATCACTCTTGTCCACTAGAAAGAATGCCCAAGTACATCTTGTATAGTCATCCACTATCACAAAGCTATATTTGTTTCCACCAATGCTAGTGTATTATGTTGGCCCAAACAAATCCATGTGCAATAACTCAAATGTCTTGCTACTACTCATTATGCTTTTCTTAGGATAGGTGTTCCAACTTGTTTGCCAGCTTGACAAGAGCTACAAAGCATATCCTTTTCAAACACAACATCTTTCAAGCCTCTAACCAAGTCATGCTTAACCAATCTATCCAATTATTTCATTCCAACATGACTAAGCCTTCTATGCCATAACCAACCCATACTAGACTTAGTGAACAAGCATGTTGACAATTGAGCTTCACTAGCATTGAAATCAACCAAGTATAGATTCTCATATCTAAAGCCTTTGAAGATCAAGTTAGAGCCATCTACACTTATGATCTCTACATCATATACTTCAAATATACATTTGAATTCAAGATCACACAATTGAGCCATGAATAGTAAATTGAAGTTTAAGCTCTCTACTAGCAACACATTGGAAATGCTCATGTCAATGGATATTGCAATCTTACCAAGCCCTTTAACCTTGCCTTTGACATTGTCACCAAATATGATACTATCATAGCCATTACTATCATTGGTGTTGACTGAGTTGAACATTCTTGCATCACCAGTCATGTGTTGAGTGCACCCACTATCAAGAACCCAATGCCTTCATCCGGCTTTGTAAATGACCTATAAAAGAAAATCAATTCTTTTTAGGTACCCAAACTTGCTTGGGTCCTTGAAGGTTAGTGACCAAGCTCTTTGGTACCCATATAGCTTGGTGCACCAATGAATTTATCCTTAGTTAAGGATACATTAGCATTCTTGTTCTTGGTCTTGCACTCATGCTCTTTATAACCAACTTGCTTGCAACTAGTGTAAAATCGACCATTGTTCTTCACAAAACTAGTCTTATGAGGAGCAAATGTTGCCTTGCCTTTCTTGGGGGTATAGCCCAATCCCTCTTTATAGAGAGAAGCTCTTTGGCTACCCAAGCACATAAGCAAGCAGTCCTCACCACCATAGGCTTTCTCTAAGGCGCAAGTGAGCTCATTGACCTCCTTCTTGAGGGTCTCATTCTTAACCATTAGTGAGGCATCACAAGTGAAACCATCACTACTTGATGAGGTAGAAGTGGATGTGCTACAAGAAGGGTTAGTGGGAGCAACAATGATTGGCTTATAGAATGATTCATCAATTATATCACACGTTAAGCCTACAACACATGTTACAACATGTTCTTTCTCATTTTTCTCGTTAAGTAGAGAGGAATGAGCTTTCTCAAGCTTCTTGTGAGCCTGGGCAAGCTTCTCATGGACTTCCTCTAGCCTCTCATGAGATACATTGAGCTCATCAAAGGCTTTCATAAGGGATTTTAGTTCCTTTCGCAAGTCTTTGCATTCCCTTCTCTTAATGTCAAAATATTCCTTAACATCATCTAACATGTCAAGTAGTTCATCTTTAGTTGGTTCATCATCATTGTCACTTTCACTTTCATTATCACGTTCCTCATCACATCTATCATCACAAGTTTGCACCTTAGTGTCCTTAGCCATGAAGCATAGAGTGTCGAAGAGAGAAGATTTCTCATTGATAGCAATGCTTGTAAGAGCCTTCTTCTTGGTGGTCTTGTCATCATCACTATCATCATCATCACTTGAGGAAGCATCACTATCCCAAGTGGCCACATATGAACCACCCTTCTTCTTCTTGATGGTCATTTTGTCCTTCTTCTCATTCTCCTTCTTGTTCTTCTTCTTGCTCTTTTTGTCATCATCATCATTATCGCTATTATATGGGCATTGAGCAACAAGATGATCCTTGCTTCCACACTTGAAGCACCTTCTTGACTCTTCCTTGTTCTTGGATGAAGACTTCTTCCTTCTAGCATGATAGCCCTTCTTCACCATGAACTTGCCAAATCTATTCACAAAGAGAGCCATCTTCTCATCATCCATATCATCAAAGCTTGAATCATCATCTTCACTTGATGTATCTTTCTTGGCCTTGCCCTTTGATGATGATGTGGCTCTAAATGCCACACTCTTCTTCTTCTCATCCTTCTCATCTTTATTCTCCTTCTTTTCTTCCTTCTCATCATCATCTCTATATGTATCATCGGTCATCACATCTCCCAACACTTGGTTTGGTGTCATGGTGTCCAAACCACTCCTCACTAGAATAGTGACCAATATGCCAAATCTCGAAAGGTAAGCATCTCAAGAACTTGTGAGAGAAGTCCTTGTCCTTCACCTCTTCTCCAAGTGCTTTGAGATCATTGACAAGCACTTGAAGCCTATGGAACATCTCTGGCACACTCTCATCATCTTTCATCTTAAAGCTTGCAAACTTCTCCTTGAGAATGTATGCCTTTGCACCCTTCACGGCTTGAGTGCCCTCAAATGATTCCTCCAACTTCTTCCATGCCTCATGAGACCTCTCAATGTTCTTGATTTGCTCAAATGTCCTCTCATCCAATACATCATGAATGGCACTAAGAGCAATATCATTGTTTTGGAGTAGCATTTCTTCAATAGCGATGGGAGCCTCCTTATTGGCAATCTCAATCTTGGTCTCCACCACCTTTCACACCTTTCTATTGATTGAATTGATGTAGGTGGTCATCTTTGCCTTTCAATATGGATAATTTGAGCCATGAAATTGGGGTGGCTTCTTGGTGTTGTAGATTTGAACCATTTTGACACCAAAGGTTGTTTAGCTTCAAATCAAGGTGACCACGGCTCCGATACCACTTTAAAGGTCCTAATGGCTAAAGGGGGTGAATAGCCTATTAAAAAATTCTACAACAACACTAAGACAAGTGATTAGTAAATAAGATGGCGAAGTGAATTTTACGCTAGCACTACACTTGTGTTGCAAGCCACCTACCTAATTCTAATCTCTATGATCTCTAGTATAACACACAAGGGCTAAGTCACTAATATACACCTAGGTGAACAAACTAGCTAGAGAACTACAACTAAAGAGCCATCTAGGTGTCGGCAAACACCACGAGTAACAAGATCTCCACCAGCCCAAATCGCCCAACTAGTGCCATAAGATGCTAGAGCACTAAGCAATGCACTAGAGGCTCTCCAATCTCACTCAAGATGATGAAATCAAGTGTGCAAGTGAGTGGAGTGGTGTGCTCAGCTCTCAAAGCGTGTATGTAGCTGTTTGAAATGCCAAGTGAGTGGCCAAGGCAGACCACTAGCTCTATTTATAAGCCCACAAGCAAATAGAGCTGTTACCCCTTTAGAGCAGCTTTCTGCGAGGTCACTGGACACGACGGTGCGGTCACCGGATAGGCGATGGCGATGACCCTCCAGCAGTCATCCAATGTTGGGGCACCAGACAAGGGGTGGCGGTGCCACCCTAGCCAACACCTCGAAATCCCTCCTCTCTGAAAAATTAGGGTAGTGCACCGCCTAGGGGTGGCGGTGCCCACCCCTATTTTCCCTTGCTTCTAGAAAAATGAGGCGGTGGCACCGGACACACCGATGGTGCATCGTTGTGCGTGGGACGATGTACACCATCAGTGGTGGTGCCAGCCCCCACTCAGCTTGCTATCGGCCAAGTCCAGGTGGGCACCGCCCTAGGGGTGGCGGTGCCACTGGACATAGTGGTGGTGCCCCCTAGGGCAAGATGTTGCTCTCGGCCTCCCTAGCCGGTCACCGCCACAGGGTTGGTGGTGCACCGAACAAGGGGTGGCGGAGCCCCCGTGGCTGCACCCCAAGCCAAGTTACGCCTCCTTTTCTTCACCTTTTTCACCAACTTTGCAAATGTGCTAATACTCCAAGTGTTTCACCATCACGTGCAAGTGTGTTAGCATTTTCACAATCATTTTCAAAGGTTATTCACTTCTCACCGATTGTGCACTAGGCCTAAAATGCATATGCATGTATTCCAACACCTAGTGGCACTAGATGATGGAGTTGTCTGATAAGAGCTCCCCTCTTAATAGTATGACCATCTATCCTAAATGTGATCACACTCTCTATGGTGTCTCGATCACCGAAAATAAAAATGACCCTATGGATATCACATTTGCCTTGAGTCTATTTTGTTTTTCTCTTTCTTCTTTTCAAGTCCTGGAGCTTGATCATCACATGTGTTTACACCATCACCATGATCTTCATTTTATGTGACCATCTCCATCCATGAGTGCCACCTAGCTCCTTCACTTGGATTGGACCATCCTATCTAGTCACTCACTTAGATACAAGGATTAGTCTAAATATGTTTCATTAATTAACCAAAACCAAACTAGGACTTTCACTACTCTTGCGTCTCTCTTGCGTGGCTGGCCCCTTCCCCTGTTGCTCCTTCCCATGAGGCACCTGGCCCCTCCCCGCGCTGCTTCGCGCGCTCGCGCCGCGCCCCCATCCACCTCGCCCATCGTGGAAGGGGATGCAGGGGAGGCCTATGCCTGCGCCTAGGGAGGCCTATGCCTACACGTGCGCCTGCGCCCCCATCCACTTCGCACCATCGGTAGGAAGGGGAACCCTGCGCCACCGTAGTTCCTCACTAGGTAGGCCATGGCCGTGCCGGCGAATGCTGATGAGCTACAAAACCTTCAAGAAAGTTTTGTGGTAACATTATGTAATATGGAGAGAATTTTCCTGCCATAATTTTTTACGGTGACAGTGCACTTGGTAGAAGAAGTTAAACTTGGTGGCCCTGTTCACTACCGGTGGATGTACCCCATGGAGAGGTATGTAATTACATATTGCAGTGTTATAGCAACAACAACAATATACAACAACAACATAGCCTTTCAGTCCCAAGCAATATTGTCAATAATTCGTTCGACTAATATGTGTTCATGATTTCATTTAGACTTTTTGTTCGGCTTAAAGCGCTTATGAATAATAGAGCTCACCCAGAAGGTTCGATTGTTGAAGGATATTGCATGGAGGAGTGCATGACCTTCTATTCTAGATTTCTTGATGGAAATACTCGTTTTACCAGAGCAGCTAGAAACCCTGAACCTTCAGACAATATGAAAGACATGTACTTGTTTGAGAGTGCTGGAGAACCAATTGGAAAGGCTACTACTGTAAGCCAATTTGATAGCCAACTTCTTGTTCAGGCACATCGATACGTGTTGCGACACTGCAATGATCTTAAAGAATTCCGCAAGTGTGTAATATAGTCCCCCTGCCTCGATTTTTAAGTTTTAGTAAGTTGAATCCATGACACTGTATAACGAATAACCCAATTGTTGTAGAGAATTTGTGGATGAGGAGAAAGGAAAATTGTGTCCTTCAACTACTTTGACTCTAGCTTCCATCGAGAAGTTGATAGACCAACACTTTCCTGAGTGGTTGGAACAAAAGGTGCAGTACACATGAAATAACTTATTGGGCCATGAGTTTAATAGAATGAATTGATCTAATAAATTTCTTCAATGCAGGTTATCCTAGGTGATGGACTAGGAATCACTAAAAAGCTCCGAGCTTTGGCTGCAAAACCGAGTAGACACGGTGTGAGATACAGCGGCTATATTATTAATGGTTTCAGGTTGTACACACTGAGTCATGAGGCTGCAAGGTCGACACAAAACAGTGGTGTAGTGAACATTGTAGAAGATGGGGTTAATTATTATGGCAGATTATCATATATAATAGAACTGACATACACCTACTACAAGGTAGTTCTTTTCAAATGTGATTGGTATGATGTCTATCATCGTGCTGGTTTACGAAAAGATGAGTTTGGATTAACACATGTAAATTTTTTCTCGGAAAATACACGCTGGGGAAAAACTGGAGCATGATCCCTTTGTCTTTTCTTCGCAAGTGGAGCAAGTCTTTTACATTGAAGACCCAAAAGCTGAAGGATGGAATGCTGTGATAAGAGTTAAGCAACGAGATACTCTTGACATGGGTGATGATGAACTGCCAGCGGATGAAGCAAATTAGACTAACTGGCTTTCAGGTACTATCAGGCTTCTTTTTGAGAGTATAGTGGACAATTGAGTGTCACTAATTTTACATACGTAAATATAATAAGAGTGATTCAGTTTGCACTTATTACAAGGCATACTTGTTTCAGGTTACTTTTGTCTACGCAGGAGGGTGTGTGTTGCTCTTGTTCACGCAGGTGAAGGATGTGTTCCTGCAAGATGGATCGAGGAGCATGAGTTTCTGTAGCCTGCTAGAATGTGTTTTCTTTGTAATGTGTTTTTTTAAGAAGTTTCATTTATATTTAGTGGTCTGAGTGAGAGTATTTTTGACAAACATAAACTCATTTACAAATTGGTCGTACGATTGAGAAATTGAGGCCAGTTATATTTAAAGTTTGCACAAAAGCAGCATGTATTTTCTTTTGCTCGAGTCGTTGCGTGAGCAAATTTGGAAATAGTTGAGTGTGAGAAAATTTTGGAAAAAAATATGGAAAAAACATGTGTTTTCTTTCATTTGAATCATTGAGTGAGAAAATTATGGAATTGTTGAGCGTGAGAAAAACTTGGAAACAAATATTGAAAAAAATACAGACATTCAGGTTTCGCCCTCCAGACTTCCGGGCCAAAAAATAAGATGGGCAACACGACTGCCAAGGCTTGAACCTTGGTGACCTTGGCTCACAAGTTTCCTCCTCTAATCACTTCACCTAATACTCACTTGTGTCAATAGTTGATTTTCTTTCCTCACATATTATCCTAAATCGAGTTTAAATTGACTGTTTGAGGCCCTGATGAATGCAAATGAAAAAGTTGTCAAATACAAAGTTGTATACTTTTGAAATTTACAACTTTTATTTTCGTAGTTTCTCCATTCGAGGTCGTTTACAAAATTTCAATTTTAAATTTGAGAAATTCAAACAAAGTTTTCATTGACAGAATGATTTCAAATAAAAAAGTTGTCAACTACGTAGTTTCATAACTTTCTGAGATCTACAAATTTTATTTTTGTCAATTGATCATTTATTCATCTGACATACTGGTAGTAATATTATTCACAAATTTTACATATCCCTCTTATAGTTTATGAAACTATAAGATTGATATGTAAATTTTGTGAACAATGTTACTACCACTTTATCGGATGAAAAAATAACCAAAATAAAATTTATAGATCTTGATGAGTTATACAACTTTTATGTTTATGACTTTTTCAGCTAAAATCATTTAATGTTTCAAAATGACATTTGAATTTGCCATTTTTTGAAATTCAAAATTTAAAATAGATAAAACACAGTCACGTGAAAAGATGAACAAAATAATAGCTATAAAAACAAAATAAATTGATAGAGCATGATTTTAGAAATTTTTAGGAAAAAATCATCAAATTTGAAGTTAGTATGACGGAGAAAGACTAGTTACAAGTTTTAGCCGGAGATTAAAAAGAGAAATCAGAGTTCTTCAACAATTTTAAAATTGAATTTCAAACAGTATTTTGAAGCACTAAATGATTTCAAATGGAAAAGTTATAAACAACAAAGTTTTATAACTTTTCTAGATCTACAACTTTTATTTTGGTCATTTATCCATCCGAGGTTGTTAAAAAATTCGAATTTTAGTGCTTAATTTTTACTATTCGGCGTCTATTTGTCCCTACAAATCTGATTTGTGGGGGCGGTTAGATATAGAGTGGCCTCTATAAATTGAACCATTTGTAGGGACGTCTGATAACATCAGCAGCCTCTATAAATGGATTTGTAGGGGCGGCTTGTTTGGGCACTATTTGTAGGGGCAACTCAATATAAAGTCGCCCCTAAAAAAAGAGACGTTGCTACAAATCTCTTTTAGTAGTGTAGAACTTTTAAATGCATTTTTAAAAAATATTTTGCTATTTTTTTTGGAAATTATTTCAATACAATCTGAATATTGTTGCAGATTAATACAAATTTGATGGTCCTTCCATAGATGTTCGTTAACATATGTAAAAAAGAATTTTGAAAACATAAATCCAGCAAAAACATTCGGTGCTTATAGAAATAAAAAAAATGCAAAGAGCAAAGTTCATATATATTCATTAACATATGTACAAGAAAATTCAGATTGGAATTTCAAATGAACATATTTTTTCTGCCGCCAGAATTGAAAAAACTTACCGCGTAATAGGAGTGCTTTACATTTTATTTTGGCACCTAAACCACCCCCACGCCGTCAGATTTGCGGAAAAAGTGCATCTATTACCCTCCCCTCCCCCTCCCCGTCTCCACATCTGAGTCCGCAGCACACGGCACACCACGGCCTATTTGGATTAGTCCTGGGAATCTTGCCTGGCGTAAGTGCAGCTCCTAGACGTCCGATTTCGAGTGCCTGGGGTCAGCATGGCTGCCTGGGTGCGAGCTTGCCTAGCAGGCATCAATCCAAACAGGCACAGACCATCCACCGATCGTCGATTCGCCCACATCTGCCATCGGTGAGCACACTTCACCCTTTCCTCTGCTCTCCTAGATGTCAAGAAATCCATGGACGAGTGGACCTCTCCCATCCTGGCCTTCGCCTAACCTCCGCCTGTGGGCCTATGCCGCTGTGCGGCCTCGATCATCTCATCTTGCTCGTCGCCTCGCGTCGTCGTCGTGTGCCATGTGCGTGACAAGATGAGTCCAGGCGGCTCTGGTTGCCATTTCAGTCCCATTCGGCTGGCAGAATTTTGGCTAAAACTGGCTAAAAACACTGTTCTTGCTGAATTGTTGTGAGAGAAAACACTGTTCTGGCTGAAAAAAGAAGCCGAACAAGACGAATATGAGGTAAGCCGAACCGGGCCTTCGTGTTTCCGAGCGTTTTCTGAAGGCATCCTCCGTGCAGCTCGTTTTGTGGGATCAGGCTGCTGGTCGACCAGCAGGACGCCCGAGTGCCACAAGGTCCTGGCTACAGTTGTTTCCTAACCTCATAGGCCTCTGGAATGATATGGAGATGTGTTACGGTGTGGACGGGTATGATGGGGAGATCGCAGGGGAGAGCGGAGTAGAAGGCTTGATTGAGAATTGGAGCGTAAGGGATAGCGAGGAAGTGGTGCAGCGGAAGGTTCACCGGCGGTAGCGGCAGAATCGCTCGTAGCCACCATCGAAGGTAACCCGCCCACCTTGGGAGGTTTATTCCTTCTTCGATAAGTCCTATTACAATCTCTAAGTGCCCTTTATATAATAGGTGCACTCCAAACAAACCAAAATAGATTTCCTAAATTTCCTCCCTTTCCTCTCCTAACTTAATCAGCCGAGCCCCTTAGCCACGGCTGGGCCTGGGCCGGTGCCTATACTGACACCCTACAAAGGCATCTATAACACTTCCCTCCTCCCCAACAAACAGCTCGTCCGCGAGCTGGAATGCTGGATAGCTTTCCTTGAAGTCATCAATATCTTTCCAAGTAGAATCAGCCGCAGTCCGTCCTTTCCAATGAACAAGGAGTTGCCAGCGACCCCGGTTCAAGCGAGCACGCACCACCGTAGCCAGAGTAGGAATGACACGCCCATGAAGCATGGATGGAAGAAGAACAATGGCGCCTGGAGGATCCCCTTCATAGTTCTTCAGCAGCGCCACATGAAAGACATCATGAATACGAGCCTTCAGCGAAAGACGCAGACGATAAGCCACGGCGCCCAAGCATTCAACAATCTAATAGGGTCCAAAGAACCATGGCCCTAGCTTGGAGGAGGCCGCCAGAGTAATACCAATAGTTGTGTGGTGATGAAGGTGGAGCAGCACCCATTCACATACAGCAAACAGCACAAACCGGCGCTTCTTGTCATGGATCTCCCGCATAGTGTCCTAAGCCAATACCAAACGATCACGGATGTCTAGTAGGAACTGATCGCGGTCACGAAGCTGGCGATCAACAACAGCCACCCAAGCCGACCAAGGAAGATAGGAAACCATCGATGCTGGAGACCGGCCATACACCACCTCAAACTGCGTAGCACGCAGGTGTTGATGCAAAAGTGATCTGCAAACACAAAGGGCTAATACCCGAATCGATATCCAAAGCGTGCCAGTCGATTTGACCTGCTAATCGACAAGGATGAAGAAACGAACACTTTGGTCCTGACAACAGCGATACGCCCGGAAGTCACGGCCAAGAGGTGCTCACGCGGAACTCGAGAATCGCCGAAGATCGCACTGAAGCGATGCAGCTCGCCGAATCAATGAGAACTCGTAAAAAGAAAAATATGCAAATTGACGAAGTCGCCGAAAAGTAGATGTAAATAGGAGTAAAAGTTGGTTTTGATATTGATTGATGTTTTTTATTACATTGCCCTTTACTCCATATTTATACCCTGATCTAAAGAGACACAACCAAACACAACTAGGACACCAATCCCGTATCTAAGGAAACACGTGACTCTTACACGAATCATAACCTAACAAATACAGAAAAGGAAACCAACTCCTATCTATTTCCCTGTCCGCCTTAATTACGATGGAAGTCTCACTGTCCTCCTTCCCATCGGCATACTCCCTATTTCATCGGCAGCAGGCTTCAAGTCTTCCTTCATCGGCATATTCCCTGCTTCATCGGCAGTAGTCTTCAAGTCTTCCTTCATCGGCATACTCCCCGTTTCATCGGCAGTAGTCTTTAAGTCTTCCTTCATCGGCATCGACAACAACTCCTCCAACCTCATCGGCAACGCCCGAGTCCAAATCAACCTTTCCATCGATCATCACCAACTATCGGCAACCATTTTTACAAACTGGCTTTCATTGGCTATCAAAGTATTCAATAACTTTCCCCTTGCCGATTGGTCCACTCCGATTATTTTGACATGTGCAAAAAACGGTGTCAACACATGCCCCCCAATTTCGGAGTATAAAACCATTAATGCTCCGAAATTTACTCCAGATAACGCTTGCCTTTGCCCAATTACCGTAACTCATTCTCCAAGCCAAAACTTGATTTGTTATCAAATCCAATCAAATCTAATCTTGATCCACGCACTTCAGTAAATATCGCACAATCGCCAACCACTCTTGCCTTGATTGAGATACCAAAATAATAACCCATCGGCAAGATCCTAACATGATAATGCTGCCATTTTAAGAATTAAAATATCATGTATCAATATCCCTTCCAAGTCATGATTACTTGTTATTAACTCATCTGTACAATCCCCTGATTATCGCGCGAATAGTTACCATATTCCCCTGCACCGCCTTGACCTATATGCGCGCGTCATAGAGATAAGTCCAAAATACCCTTATCCTGGCCGGCTTATAAATAGATTTCTCCAGAACCCTCATTTTCTATCTTCAGCCTCCAATCCTTAGCATTCTCTCTCTCCGGCGGCGACTCCGACGAACAACCGCGCGACCTCAACCAACAAGAACCCTTCTCCGGCGCTAACTTCAAGTCCCCGGCTCGTATCTCCACCTTCTTCAAGACAATGGCCATCAACTTCGACGTCCCCGCGGTTCGCTCCACTTCCATTACCTTTTACTTTGATCTTTTTGCAAATTTATTCAGTTGGTGATTTTTCTTTTCTTCTGCCTTCTGGATTCCATAACCTTAGGAACTGCGCAACAAATTAGTTATCCCAACCGATCAGCCACACGTCCAATGCCTTGGACCAATGGGCAACCCAGATCCAACCGATCTGATCAACGCAGAGGTTAACAGAATCCCCTTTAGAGCCCAAAATTTCTCTCTGAACTTGTGGAAAGACACATTCCGATCTTGGCCCAAAACCACCAAAGGGTGGAAAGATTGGTATTTGAGGGTCAATAGATCGATGCAAGTATACTGGGCAGAGCGAAAGTTAGACCAATGTATCAGGCTCTCTATTGCCGATATGCAGAAAAATGAATCAATGATAATTGCAGCTGCTTATTTCTGGTCAGATACGACCAATACTTTTATGTTTGGACATGGCCCAGCTACCCCTACCCTTGCCGATGTCCACATGCTTACTGGCTTGGACATCTCAACTGCCGATGAAGGCTCCATCTATGGTAGAAAGCCTGAATATAGAGTGAATACCCGTAACATCGGCGGTTGGACAGGATATATTCAGGAATACCAGAAAACCGGGACACCTAGCCAGAGGGAACATGCCACATTCCTGAATATGTGGTTAGAAAAACTTCTGTGGTCGATCAGTAGGACCAACCAACGCCTTCCTCCCTGCAGCTGAACTTCTGGCTAATGGCGTAAGATTTCCTCTTGGCCGATACCTTCTGAGCTCTACTTATCACCTTCTTCACCAAGTGTCTCAGAAACTCCTGCTTGGCGAACCCATCGGCAACCTGGGAGGCCCATGGTGGTTCATCAACATGTGGCTGAATGCCCATATGCACAAACGTTTGCAATGGGACTTTTTTGCTCAGCAATTCCCACGAGAAATTGCTGAAGATTATGTGCTCGGGGATGATGAATCGGCAACACGCTCACCCCTCAATTTTGGTGAAGCCATAATTGTCCTTCCTGGAACAGAAGCCAACGAAGACCAAATCGGCAGATTCTTTCAAAGCTTCTATAATGGCCTTTCTCGTGATCATAGGGCCTGGGTGCCTTATATCGACGAAGAAAACAGATTCCCCCTTCTTTTCAACTTTGCCGATGACACTCTGAATCAAGATAATGAGCTCATGATGGCTATCATCACTCCCAGGGCAATTCCAGTAAACACATTCGGCAGCGGGAAAAACACCAACATCACATATGAATTTTACAACCCATCGGCAGTATCCCGCCAATTGGCTTTTGGGCAACTACCAATCAAACTCTGCTTTGCCGATGTGATCAAACCCAGGGAAACAATCACCTGCGGAACAGACTGGAACAAGGTAGTACAACTTTCTCCTGATGCCGATACCACAGATGTTGATTTATCCACCTGGACACCAATATCTTTCATCACCGAGTCATACAAGCAATGGTGGCGAGAGTGGAAAGAGCAACTGTTCGCGACTTCTGTTCACACATATCGGCACATGATCGATTCTGAATATGCCATCCCTGACGACGCGGTAAGTTTCCTTGAACTCCCTTCTGCTTTTCTTTTCATTTATCAGTAACTGATTCCCTTGTAACAGGTTAACCACCCAGCACCATCGGTGAGCAAAAGTGGGAAACCCTTCAACCTCCGGCCTATTTCCCCAACATCGCCGATCGGTTACAACGCTCCCACCTTAGCTGCTTTGACCCACCAGAAGATTCGTACCAAGACCATCACTTTTAAGTCCAAATTGGCTACATCCAGGGCTACTCCATCGGCTGCTGCTACAACCTTGGTCAAAGCCTTTAAGGTAACAACCTTGTTTATTTTCACTTATGCCGATCACAAACTATATTAACCTTAATCATCAGGGGGTAAGAGCTGCTACTGGATCATCATCGGCAATTCCGCCGATATCAAGCACCACTCCTTCAGAGGTAGTTTCTTGACTTTACATTTTATCTGTTAAATATCATATCTCACACTTGTTTTACAGCAACAATTGGGTACATCGGCAAACGTACCAGATGCCCAAGCTTCACAACCAACAAGTATCGATGCCCCCCAGCCAATCATTGCCGATGTCCAAGCAAAGCGCAAAGCTTCAACAGATACTGAAGCACAGCCAAAACGACAAAGATCTATGCCGATCCCTACATCTGCCCCAATGTCATCGGTCATCATACCTCAAGAGCCCACCACCGATGAAGTCACAGAGGATATCCCATCGGCAAGCTCAGCCGATCCACACGACATACTCCAGGTTGCTTCCTCCAGTCAAGCACAGGAAATTGCCTTGAAATAGGTAAACCGATCAACCTATCTGATTTTACAATACTCATACTTACCCCTGATTGATCTCCTTGTCTTTCTTTCAGGAACAAGATTCCCCGAACAGCCTATTTTCCTTTGCCATTGACATTTCTGACGACGATGGAGAGGAAACAAGTTCTTCCCTCGCACTGGGAACAATATCGGCAGAGACTAAATCCAAGTTGGAAACCCTCCTGAACTTGCTACAGCAAAGTACCGCCCAACTGGTAGATGACTCGGACCCCGCAAAGGCAATTTTCAAAACAATTCGTGGCCAGGTCCCTGCCGATGTTGAAGAAATACTCTTCCCAGCAGCTCACTTAGAAAGCCGTCAACTGCAATATCAACGGGCTGCTCAGCGCATTGCCGATAGAGCAGCTCAAGCTCAACTTAAAGGAGAGATGCTACAACTGAAACAAATCGCTGATGAGAAGCACAAGGGCATCGTCAACTTGCAGACTTCGGGTGCTGCACTTAAGCAGAAAATCTTGGATCTATCGGCAAGGAAGGCAGCTCTATTGGCTGAATTGAAAGAAATCGATGCAGCCTTAACTCATGCTCAACAAGAGGAAAGCCAGCTACCCAATGCCGTCAAAGCCCTTCAGCAAGAAAGAGATATCCAAGCTCGCAAAGCTTTAGCCATGAAGAAGAAACTCAAGCCTGTGGAGGGTGCTGCCGATGACGATATCAAAGAAATGGAAGAAGCCGACCAGATTCGCCTGCGTGCGATATTAGCTATCCAATCCTTGCTGAACGTGTAATCTTATTTATTGTATCGGCACTTTATGAGACATTGATATCCTTGCATAATTCTAGCCAATTGATTTATAACTAGCATAGAGTCACCAAAGATTTCAACAACATCGGCACGTATCTCCTTCAGCAATTCTAACCCCTTTATCAAGGCTTGGTATTCAGCTTGATTATTTGTCGCTGTAGCATCAATCGGTAATGAAAACTCATACTTCTTTCCTTGAGGTGAAATTAACACAATGCCGATACCTGCTCCTTCACCACATGTGGACCCATCGAAGAAAAGTGTCCAGGGAGCAATCCCCAGAGAATCCACCGTGTTACAATGCTGAGTGACAAAATCAGCCATCACTTGCCCTTTAACTGCCTTAGCTGATTTGTAGCGTAGCTCAAATTCTGATAATGCTAAAATCCACTTGCCGATTCTACCACTTAATATCGGCATTGACAACATATACTTGACCACATCGTCTTTGCATATGACCGTGCATTCGGCAGATAACAAATAATGCCTTAATTTGATACAAGAAAAGTATAAGCACAGACACAATTTCTCGATAGCCGAATACCTCGTCTCAGCATCCACTAATCTTCTGCTCAAATAATAAATAACACGTTCTTTCCCTTCAAATTCTTGAATAAGAGCTGAACCGATAACTGCATCATCAGCTGACAAATATAACCTGAAAGGCTTCCCATGTTGAGGTGGAACTAGCACTGGAGGATTTGATAAATATTTCTTAATTTCATCAAGGGCTAATTGCTGTTCAACTCCCCATACAAATTCCTGATCAGCTTTTAATTTAAGTAGTGGGCTGAAAGCCTTGATCTTACCCGACAGATTAGATATGAATCTTCTAATGAAATTAATCTTACCGATCAACGATTGCAATTCAGTCTTATTGGCAGGAGCAATCACCTTGTTAATTGCATCAATAGACTTCCTACTGATTTCAATGCCCCGTTGATGCACCATAAAACCCAAGAATTGTCCTGCCGATACACCAAATGCACATTTATTAGGATTCATCTTCAATCCATGCCTCCTTGTGCACTCCAGTATTTTTCGCAGATCGGCTAAATGTGCTGTGATATCTCCAGACTTAATCACTACATCATCAATGTAGATCTCCACTAATGTGCCGATGTACTCATGAAAAATAAAGTTCATAGCCCTTTGATAAGTAGCACCGGCATTTTTCAAACCAAACGTCATGACTATCCACTCGAACAACCCCACATGTCCTGGACATCTGAAAGCAGTCTTGGGAATATCCTCCTCAGCCATGAATATTTGATTGTAACCTGCATTACCATCCATGAAGCTAATAATTTGATGTCCAGCCGCAGCATCAATCAACAAATCAGCAATCGGCATTGGATAGCCATCCATCGGTGTGGCTTTGTTGAGATTCCTGAAATCAATACAAACACGAAGTTTTCCATTTTTCTTATAAACAGGAACCACATTAGAGATCCACTCTGCGTATCAACATTGCCGAATAAACTTTGCTTCAATTAATTTAGTTATTTCGGCCTTAATGTCAGGAAGTACATTAGGGTTGCATCGGCGCGCTGGCTGCTGATGTGGCCGAAATCCAGATTTGATAGGTAACCGATGTTCAACTATCGATCGGTCTAACCCAGGCATCTCAGTATAATCCCAAGCAAAACAATCTTTATATTCTTTTAACAAATCTGTTATTCGCTGCTTACACTTAGAATCTAACTTAGCACTAATAAAAGTAGGCCTCGACCTGTCACCATCACCGATATCTACTTCTACTAAATCATCTGCCGATGTGAACCCTTGACCTAATTTTCCATCATCGGCAAACCTATCCATTAAAACTCCTCTTCAGAACCGACTGCTTGGATCGGTGGAATTTCATA